>NW_027203629.1:0-64723 GCF_024711535.1 Dipodomys merriami | reverse complement strand
CGTGGTGTATGATTTTTTGGATGAGTTGTTGAAGTCGATTGGCCAAAATTTTGTTGAGAAGTTTTGCATCAATGTTCATCAAAGAAATGGGTCTATAGTTCTCTTTCTTTGATGAGTCCCTGCCTGGTTTTGGGATGAGGGTTATGATGGCTTCATAGAATGTGTTGGGTAGTGAGCTTTCTCTTTCAATTTCATTGAAGAGTTGGAGGAGTATTGGTGTGAGCTCTGCTTTGAAGGCCTTGTAAAATTCCGCTGTAAAACCATCTGGTCCTGGACTTTTCTTAACTGGGAGATCTCTTATTGCTGTTTCTATTTCAATGCTTGATATGGGCCTGTTAAGATAGTTTAACTCATCTTGGTTTAGTTTTAGCATGTCAATATTTGCTAGGAAAAGGTCCATTTCTGTCAAGTTCTCAAACTTATTAGCATAAAGTTTTGAGAAGTATTCCCTTATAATGTTCTTAATCTTGGTTGTTTCCGTGGTGATGTTTCCATTCTCATCTCTGAGTTTATTAATTTGGGTGTGTTCTCTTCTTTTTCTGATAAGATTTGCTAAGGGTCTGTCAATTTTGTTAAGTTTTTCGAAGAACCAACTCTTTGTTTTGTTGATTCTTTCTACAGTTTTTTTGGATTCTAATTCATTTAATTCTGATTTAATTTTGATTATTTCTTTCCATCTACTGGATTGGGGTTTATCTTGCTGTTCTTTTTCAAGGAGGTTTAGATGTGTCATTAAATTGTTAGTTTCAGATCTCTCCAATTTGTTGATGTAGGAGCTCAGAGCTATAAACTTGCCTCTGAGTACTGCCTTTGCTGTGTCCCAGAGGAGCTGGTAATTTGTGTGTTCATTTTTGTTGAATAGCATGAACATTTGAATTTCCTTTCTAATCTCTTCCATGACCCACTCATGATTCAGCAGTTTGTTGTTCAGCCTCCGTGTGATGCTGGACTTTCTTTGGTGGATTTTGGTGTAGAGTTCTAATTTTATTCCATTGTGGTCAGAGAGGATGCAAGGTATAACTTCAATGTTTCTGAATTTAGACAAGTTTGCTTTGTGGCGTAAAATATGGTCTATTTTAGAAAACGTTCCATGTGCTGCTGAGAAAAACGTGTATTCTGATGCTGCTGGGGGAAATGTTTGGTAGATTTCTGTTAAGTCTTGTTGATCTATGCAGCTGTTTAGATCTGCGGTTTCTCTGTTGAGTTTTTGCCAAGTTGATCTACCTAGTAGGGAGAGTGGTGTGTTAAAATCCCCAACAATTAATGTCTTTGGATCTATATGGGATTTGAGGGAAAGTAGTGTTTCTTTGATAAATTTGGGTGCTCCATTGTTTGGCGAATAGATATTTTGAATTGTAATATCCTCCTGAAGGAGAGATCCTTTAATTAGTATGTAGCAACCTTCTTTATCTCTTCTCATGAAATTTAATTTGAAGTCTATTTTATCTGATATTAGGATTGCAACTCCCGCCTGTTTATGGGGGCATTTTGCTTGGTAGATTTTGTTCCAGCCTTTAACATTGAAAATGTGTTCTTTTTTACGGGCAAGATGTGACTCCTGCAGGCAGCAGAAAGAAGGGTCTTGTTTTTTAATCCAACTAGACAGTCTATGTCGCTTAATTGGAGAGTTCAGTCCGTTAACATTAAGAGATAAGACTGAGAGGTATTTGGGAGTTCCTGCCATGTTATCCACCTTCATGGGGGCTGTGAAAACTGGGTTCTTCCTATGGTTCTCGGATTCTCAGTTAGGGTGCAGTTTCTTGGCCTTTATTGAGGTCTTGTTGGTTTTCTATGTGTAGGACATCTTTAAGAATCTTTTGTAGGGCTGGTTTGGTGGAGATGTATTGTTTCAATTTTTCTTTGCCATGGAAGGTTTTTATTTGGCCTTCAGTTATGATGGAGAGTTTAGCTGGGTACAGTATTCTTGGTTAATAGTTGTTTGTTTTTAGGGCATGGCATACATCATTCCAGGCTCTTCTTGCTTTGATTGTCTCTGCTGAGAAATCTGAGGTGATTCTAATTGCTTTCCCTTTATAGGTGATTACCCTTTTCTCCCTGACAGCTTTAAGGATCTTTTCCTTGTTCTGAGTTGATCCTGTGTGGATTATAGTGTGACGGTATGATGTCCTATTCTGGTCTGGTCTATTTGGGGTTCTAAAAGCTTCTTGTATCTGAATAGGCCTATCTTTTTGTATGTTTGGGAAGTTCTCTGCTGGGATCCTGTTAAACAAATTTCCTAGACCATTAACTTCTGTTTCTAGATGCTCCTCTACACCCATTATTTAGATTAGGCCTTCTGATGGTGTCTTCCAGGTGTTGAATAGATCTATCATATTTCTTTGACTTGTCTTGGATGGTTGTATGTTCTTTCTCTATAATATCTAGGCTGTCTTCAATCCCTGAGATTCGATCTTCTGCATGGTCTAACCTGCTGTCAAGACTCTCTACTTTGTTTTTAATCTCTTTTCCTTCTAATTGGTCAGCTTTGATGGCTTCAGGTTCTTTGTCGAAGCTTTGTTTTAGGTCTTGTATGAATTTCTTTACTTCCTTAATTTGGTGTTCAGTGTTTGTTCTCAAATCACTTAGTTGATTGGTTATGGTTTCTTTGGACACCCATTCCTTCTGTTGGATTCCATTCAGCATTCCCTTTGTGATCTTCCTGACTTCCTTCAGCTCTTTGTTAATGGATTCCATGAATGCCTTTAGTGATCTTTGTGTATTCTCTACCTGGTCTCTCAATTCCTGTATTACTCTTTGATTAGCTTCTTCCCGTTCGTGGAATTCCTTCAGTTCTCTTTCCTCCCATTCATGGGATTCCTGCAGTTCTCTTTGAGTGTTCTCAGCCTGCTCATGCCATTCCTCCATTTCTCTTTGAGTATTCTCAATTTGTTCACACAAATCCTGTATCATTTTTTGAGTAGCTTCCTCACGCTTATGATATTCCTGTATAAATTTTTGGGATGCCTCCTCTCTCTCCCTATCACGCTCATACAGAGTCGTTTGTAAGTTGTCAAACTTCTCATTTATCATGTTTGCCAGCAGTGTTTGTAGAGCTATTTGGGAACTCTCCTCTGGATTATTCATTATCTGTTCTGAGCCCTCATTATCAAGATTGGGAATTGAGTTACCCAGATTTGCCATTTTTCTTGTGTTTTTCCGGCTTACTCTGCCCATTTGAGATGAAAATAGCACCAGTTTTGTACTAGAACACTATCTTAAGGCAACCATCAACCAACGTTTGCATTTTTACAGTCAATAGTCTACAGATACAATCTAGTTCAACAGATACATCTATTCAACATATGTTAATGGGCTTCAAACCGCAGAGAAGAATTTGGAAAACCAGAAATTATTAGGGTTAGGGAGAGATGTGGGTAAAAAATTGGAATAGATTGGTGTGGGGAGGCACAGGGAGAGTTAACTATGTCCTAATCCCAATGCAGGATATAGGTTGGGTAGGATGCAAGTAGAGAGAGAGAGAAAAAGAAGAAAGGGAAAGGGAAATGAAAAGAGACCAGAAAAAAAAAAGAAACGTAAAAATTAATATTATTATGGAGATCAAAAAACCATCTATTTAGAGAGGAATGTGAGTATATTAACAGAAGGGAAGGGACATAGAGGAGAAGTGAAAAACTCAAAAAAATGCTTAAAATATTATATCGGTATAAAGAGGTAGTACTGCTATTAAGGAACTTAAGTCTCAGAGGTTTTGAATTGAGTAATAAATTTGTGGATTAAGTGTGTACACAATGGGGGATAGGGTCTACTAGTTAAGTACGGGTTTATCTGAGGATGTGCAGGACAAGAGTTAAGTCACATAAAGAAGATCAAAAGAGAGGAAAAGGTGAGAGGGATAAGAAAGGGAGAAAAAAAGATCAGAAGTTCAGTAGAGCTAGACAAAAAACAAAAAGATAGTTAAGAAAGAAAAAAAAGAGAAAGAAGACAAGAAAAGAAAGGAAAATGCACATTCACGTATTCCTAAAATAAAAATTATAAGAGGAAAAAAAAGTTACTGGAAAACAATTATTTTTTCAAAAAAGGCAAAAATTAAAGATTAATAAAATTTTAAAAAAGGAAAAAAATTATATATATATATATATATATATATATATATATATATATATATATATATATATAAGGTACCAAAAAAAAAAAAAAGAAAAGAAGAAGAAGAAGAAAAAAAAAAAGTTCTTTGATTTTTTTGGAGGGGGCAGGGTTGGGAAGAATCCTGTATCTCCCTTTTGTCTGTAACCAGCCTCTTGTTGGAGTCTCTGGTCAGCTTGAGGTCCTGTGGCTTGATTGGTTTCTTAAGTCAGTTTGTTCCAACAGGCAGAAAAATGCTCTGCTTTACCCAAGATTTTGAGATCCCCCTCCCAGGTTAGTTTAATGGGAGGGTGATCTGCTTTGAGAATCACAAAAGAGGGGGATGCAGTGGTGAGGCTAGTTTCTGGGTAGAGTTTAGGCCTTTCAACAATCAGTAGCTTTTCCCTGGGGCTATTTTGTGAAAAAACTCACAGAGCCCAGCCTGGAGCCATTCTTAGGGTTTCTGTTTTTCAATTGATTGTGGAGGCTGCTAGAGGGAGGGGCAGCCTCTGGCTCTGGTTACCCAGTGAGGCAAGGCACTCCAATGGCTGGCGCCTGAGCTGGTTGACTTTTCCCTGGATGGAGCTGAGTCTGGCAGGTTACTTCACCATTAAGTTCTTGTGACCTGCTAAATGACTCGTTTTATTCCATGGCCTGAGTTGGAGCTGGCAGATCCTCCGAACTTTGTCGGTATCCAAGATGGAGATCACTGGTGCTAAGGGGGGAGGGGTGGCCTTCCCTCCTCTGCTCCCTGAGAAAGAGTGAGGACGTCGAGCTTCTACTCACGCCAAGTCTTGGATCCTGGGTCGTCTCTGGTCTGCAAACTGCAGGATGAAGATGTCCGCTCCTTGTCGGTTCTTGCTGGTGTTTAGTAGAATCCACTCGCCCGCTGCGTCTGGCTCCTTCGTCCCGGACTCTCTGTGTGAGCGCTCAGGTATGGTCCCGGCTGTGGTCTCCGCCGCAACCCTGCCGCTGCCGCTGAGGCAGCAGCTGGCAAGCGCTCAGATGTGTCTTCTTTCCTTGGCTTCCCCTCTCTTGTCTAACTCTCTGTCCTGTGATGGCACACTTGGTGTGATTCTCTGGCTTAGGACTGTTCACTGGAACTCTAAAACTGCTTTCTATGTGAGAGCTTGTTCAGATTCCAGCTTCTCCTCCGCCATCTTCCCGGAACCCCCCTCTGCCTTGATGTTTTTTGTTTTCATTTCCTTTTGTGTTGTACCTGAGGCTTGATCTAAGGAACTGAGCACTTACCTTGAGCTTTTTGCTCAAGGCTCGTGCTCTACTACTTGAGACACAGCTCCATGTCTACATTTTTGTGGTTAATTGGGGATCAGAATCTCAGAGACTTTTCTACCTACACTGGCTCTGAACTGTAGACTTCCTTATATCTCAGCTATCATTACAGGCATGAGCCCGTAGCAGTGTGCTCCTGTTTTGATGGCCACAGTCACATGAAGCCCAATGTGGAATCTTCTCACTTGAGACAGCATCACAACACAAGATTCTCAGATTAGAGATGCTCAGCCTGCATCTTACTTCTTTACCCCATTGGTTTGTCTGTAGCACTCCATTTTGAATACCATAGTTCTGAAGAAGTCCATAAAAGCACTTCTCCTCCTTCTCAGGGAGGTATTCCTGGGGTTAAGATCTTTTTAAACTCAAGTTATTTTGTTGTTTGCTGGCTTAGCTTCCTGATGCAAACTTATGCCCCCAACCCCTACCCTTTGAAATAAGAAAGTGGGTTAGGGTAAAGTAGAGACAGGTGTTTACAATGGCTTTTGTGCTGTCATTCTGAAAGGTAGGGGAGGGAAGGTGTAAGATTTTTGGGAAGGTCACAGAACATCAGCACTGGAACCCACCAATGGGAAGTCCTCATTACCAAGCCTCTTCTCCAATCAGAGACCTCCAGGAAGGCAACCCTTTCCAGTTGTCTGGAAACTTTCTTGTCTCTGGGCAGTCACAAGGAGAAAATGTTGGTGTGAGGAAGGTGGAGCTCTACAGCTGTAGGAACCAAGTAGGCAAGTTAGTTGGAGGCATTGATTCTCATGACCCCATCTGAAGTCTTACATGCCATGAGGGTGCATATGCCTGCATGTATTCCCTCTGGGGGAAATAAGAGGGACTTCCCTTTCTCCATGTCAGGGCAAAGGCCTGATGCCCAGCTGCCAGACTCAGGTGAAAGTTTGCAGGAAGTGCCATTATTCTCCCCTGGTAATTCTATAGAACAATGCCCGGAGACTCTCTTTGTGTGTCTAAGGAAGCTCACCTGTGCCTTGCTTACTCTTTGCAACCTTTGATCACTGGAGCTACTTCACATTTGTTGACAAGGTTTAATTCTTCCTGCTTACTGACTTAAAATTACCTCTAATTGTCTGTGTTCGTATGAAATTGTGTAAAGTTAACTTTCTGCTCTTTGTCTGAAGATCTACTTTTAGGTCTGTATGCTGTAAATCAGCATGTGATATGTCAACAAACTTTGTCCATACCCACATATTGTGGTCCACTTTCTGCCTATTGATCATGCGTTCCCAGGTCTCACTGAGGAATTGGCAGCAATTTGGGTTATGTCTGTTTCCAGAACCAGACTAGCATCCCTTACTCCCTTTTTAATAAATCATGCAACGGCTTTGAAGGCAATGTGTTTGCAATAAGAATTGTTTGCAGAATGTTTGCCCTTCAAACTGATCATGCCCACACGCCCTGGCCATTGTCTATTGACCATTGACATTGGTCATTGTCCCAAATGTCTTTAATATGTTAAGTTTCCCACAGTTCCCCCTCAGTAACCAGCTAAGGAAGGTAATCCCATTACCACCATATTCTACCAATGAGATCAAACAAGCCAGGATTCAAAGCCAGGCCCTCACCACCAGCCTGCATGCCTTGCTCTAAGGGCATACACTTTGCTATTAAGAATAAACACTTGGTGTTTTCTGGTGAGCTGGGGTTCGTAGCTATACTCTTAGCTGCTCAGAAAGCTGAGATGTGAGGGATCATGGTTCAAATTCAGCCAAAGTAGTGTGATTTGTTTCCCTTTTATGTAGGTGGTTGTATTTTCCCACCTCCTGAGCAGATGTCAGGGACTGCATGAGACACCCAATTTGTGGCAGAGCAACCAGTCCCAGGACAGCACCACTGAAACAGATAGTGGGAACACCACACTTTTAGTTGTGACAGGATAGCAGTTGCTCTGTTTTTGCATTTGGCATAATTATCTTGTGTCGAGAGCAAAGGAAACATCATGATCTTGAAATATCACAAGTTAGTCTAAGCTGGTTCTGTTGAGTTGGTCTTCTGGTCCTGTAGCCATTCCCTTAAGTGTTTGGCAGGGCACCTGAAATGCTAGAATAACTGGGCTTCTGTGTGTGGAGTCCTCAGAGACTGTCGTGTATACATGGTCTCTGGTGGCCTCAACACATGGCAGCTCAAAGGTGGCAGTGACTAGACCTTCTTCAGACTCAAGCCATAATTCTGTGGCTTGCCCTCAGATGAGACAAGTGAGGCCCATCTAATTCAAGAAAAGGACCAGTGCCTGTGTGCTTGACTGGAAGCCACCAGTCAGACAGAAGCTGGGGGGTCCTTCAGAAGCTGAGGCTACTTCCAGTCACTGTTGGAGGCAGCGATTGGATGAGAAAGACACCAAGGGCCTTCAAGAAGGTTCTGAGGAATTCTATTCGTGGATTTCACATCTGTTGAACCAATAAAGTATGGGGGACAGAGCATTCCAAGGCAGAGCCCCCCTCCTGTGCTACCATAGAGCCTGGAAAATGGGATGCTATCCTGTCACCTCGGTGCCAGTGAACAGCAGGCTCCTGTCAGATCCAACCTATGGTGCGATTTGCAACTGTTCTTCCCTAAGTGCATTCTCTGGAGACCTCACTCTTCCACTTGTGTGGTGGTGTCATTCAGCGAGAGTATCTCAAAGTAAGTGTCTGCACCTGCAGAGAAGTCAGGGTTATCTTGCCTTGGCTCCTGAAAGAAAGGCCTTGATATCCTTCACCATCAGGAGAGGTCCCTTTCCAGACCCCTGAGGAACTTTGGGCTGTGCAGTGGCTTCCATTGATCCATGTCCAATTCTTCCCATGTCGCTCAGACCTCAAATGGTTTCAGAGAAGGTGTCACCATATTAGGGGGTGTAGTGACTATTTGCTTATCAAGCCTGTAGAGAAGGAGATTCCAACTCAGTATGTGCACACAGGATTGTGAATCCAATGGTCACTACACTTGTCATAGTGAATTGTCTGTTTGGAGGGACTGTTTTGAGTCTTCCCTGAGCACAGTCTTTCACCAGATACAAAGCATGTATCTGTTGTTGATTTCACGGTTTTGACTGCTATTTCACAATGATTCAGTGTAGGTTCCCTCCACAAAGCCAGGAAGCTGTCACGTTGTTATGTAAGTGAATGACCAAACCAGGCTCGTGGTTTCATAGGTGAGTCTGCCAGGTATTTGGTGAGAACAATTGCAGGTTCTCAGGTGAGGTGGGTTCTATATGTCATGATGCAGGTAGGGTTTGGGAAATGGGGTACTTGACGTGCAGATTTTATTGAGAATTGCTTAGAGATGGACTGTGAGAAAGTGAAGGGGCTCAGGGTCAGAGCAGTCACTATTGGGCAAATCATGAACATAGATGTGATGGGCATGTGTGTAGCCAGCCTACTTTGGGGTGGTTGTTAGGCATTCAAAATGCATAATACCCCTTAGCTGGCTAAGTATTTTAAAGTTAGAAGCACAGGATTTTATGTTTTGGGAGAAAATTGTAACACATGTATTGAACTTTTTAAAAACCAAATTTAGGCTCTTAATTTTGTTTTTAATAAAAATTTCATCCCAGCTGCATGGAAGAGCTAAAATCAGGAGCATTGACCTTTCAGGATAGCATGGGGAAAAAATTGAAAAGCTGAGGATGGTGGCATGCATCTGTCATCGCAGTGTGGCATGACATGCAAGTAGGAGGATAACAGAATGTCTGGTCTTGGCATAAAGCATCACACAAAGGGATGTGGCAGGGCTACAGTGGTAGAGCATTTGATTATCAAGAATGAAACACTGAGTCAGATGCCAATAATGCCAAAAGTACACAAATTAAGAGAATGAATCTAAATAAACCCCTCATGCCCACTGAATGGCCTTCCTGAAATTCAAGGCCACCATTTCCTTCATCATTAGTGATTTTTGAAACACCACATGGGAATATTGGAAGGGCTGTCTGGGTTTTCCTGCTTCCTCTGCTGAGAAACCTGTCCATATTATGTTTTTAGATTAAGAACTACTATGAATTTTTTTTTTTTTTTTTGGTATTCAGGTAAGGGGTAGGTTTACTCAAGATGGCACCAGGCCATTTTGGCCCTCCACAAGGCAGGGAAAGGCCTGGGAAAGGCCTGGGAAAGAGTTGGGAAAGAATTGGGAAAGAGAACTGGGAAAGAGAGAGCTGGGAAAGAGAGAGAGTTGGGAAAGAGAGCATCTGGGCCTGGGTTAGGCCTTATCTGGGGTATGGGTGGAGAAAGGTGTGGCCACATCAAATTCAGATGTGACCTCAGTGAATGCAAATGTGACCTCTTCCAGGTGTTCCAGGCGCCTAGGTAATGCAGGTACTCAGTGGAGACTTTGCTCTCCATCCAGGAGCAGACCTTACATTCCAGTCTTTTAATAATCATGAAATGGGGCACGGATTCTCTCTGGCTACTTCCTGCTGACAAGGGGCATTGACATTAGGGATAAAAGTCTGAAATTTGGTCCCCTCCCAGAGAAGGCAGTGAGCAGCTGCTGTCCCTTGGTGGTGTGAATTCTTAGGTGAACTCTGGAGAGGTCTCATGACGCATTGAGGGGCTGGAAAAAAATACTAGAGAGCAAATAAATGGCAAGAGGAAGGACTTGGGGCTGAAAATGTTGGTCGAAATGTCCCTAGCTACTTATGACATCTGGCGACTAGGTAGAGGATAAGTCAAGTGACAAAGACAAGAATATAAATTCCTGTTCAGTTAATACGTAGACCGGTATAGACATTGGATGGGCAGGCTTCTTACTTCTATCGACCTCCCAACTGTGGTTAATTTTGAAAGGGCAGGCACAAAGCAGCTGTTTGACAACATCTCCTCTTACACCTATCCATGGTCCCTTGTTCCCCAGACTGGCTGAGTCTAGGTGCTCGTTGCTGGGATGGCTTGTCACAGTTGGTATTCAAGGAGGTTTGAACTCAAGGCCTGGGCACTATCCCTGAGCACTTCTGCTCAAGGCTAGTGCTCTATCACGTTGAGTTACAGTACCATTTCCAGTGTTTGGCTGGTTAGAGATAAGAGTCTTGAGCCATGCTTCCAACCTGTCTCTTTGCAGGTTAGTTGGGAGATGGAGTCTTAGGGATTTTTCAGCCCAGGCTGGCTTTGAACTGCAATCTTTGCCACAAAGGCCCTTTATTATTTCAAATAAGTCAACAAGGAGATCAAATAGAATAGAGAATAGAGCTTACCTGGTCCTTATCAAGAATTGACCAACAAATATTCTGCAATGACTAAACTTG
The DNA here is from genome assembly GCF_024711535.1 of Dipodomys merriami. Taxonomy (NCBI): domain Eukaryota; kingdom Metazoa; phylum Chordata; class Mammalia; order Rodentia; family Heteromyidae; genus Dipodomys; species Dipodomys merriami. Next base: position 54,123 of record NW_027203629.1, on the reverse strand, counting down.
TTAGATGTGATGAAAATTTTAGCACAGATAGGCCCAGTATTTTAAAACCACGTAGTCAGTAGTAGAATACTCAACATAAAACAAAAAAGGCAAAACTCAAAACCTGAATTTTTTTTTAATTGTGAAAATACTGTACAGAGGGGTTACAATTACATGGGCAAGATACTGAGTACATTTCCTATCAAGCATTGACAATAGTGTGTATACATCTTTGGTAACAAAGCACATCAGATGGTTGGGCCTCACTTACCAGGGCCTGAAAAAGAGCAACTTATTAGCAAGACACCTTAGAATAGATGGATGGAGTAGTAAGCTTGGTGGAAGTTTAAGGGTCACAATGTGGCCAAGATGGCGAACTAAAGACGGTGAATTTCTGAAAGAATGCAAAGAAACCCTGAACAAATACATCAAGCCTACATTGGCTAGCCTTTGAGAGGGAACCTAGAGGAGGGGTTCCCCAGGACCCAGCCTGCATCACACTCTTCAGGGCACAAGCCAAAATGTTGTAGAAAAGAGAAGTGGAGAGATAGGGAAGGTGGACATGAATGGCAGAGAGAGAGCAAAGAGAGCCTGAAATTAAACTGACTTCGGACCATTTACCATTGAAGTAGCAAAAAGTGTGTACATCTGAGAATGACAAAAAATTAGGCTCTCTGGCTTTCCAGGGAGTGCAGGAGGCATTTCAAAGGGGTTTCACAGCACCCCAGAGCTCACCAGGCAGAAGCAGAATCCTGACTTCCCCAAGAGCCCTCTAGAGAAAAAAGGCCATGTCCCAAAACCAAGCATCCTCGGCTTCAGAGGTGAGCGGCCTTTCAGCTAAAGGCTGTAGGAGCTCTCTGGCATGGTGCCATGTCTGGACAGAGACTGAGCAACTGAGAATTGTAGAGAGTAATTTCACTCACCAGAGTAGAGAAGTGGTGTGGACGTGGATGTGAAGGCCAGTAATGGTATCGGTGTGATGTGTCCACAGCAGACAGACCAATTCGCAAAAGGCCATCAGAACTGTGGGTATTCCTCAGAGCAAAAAGGGAAAAACAAGCAAAAAAAGAAAAAAGAGGAAAAAAAACAGAGAGGAATCCCACCTATCCTGACTTTAAGCCCTTTATCCGAGTCACGACACCATTTATGTTAGATTTTTAAAAAGAGGTAGCTGAGTAAGAACAGCACCAAGCACTTGGTATTCAGGTAAGGGGTAGGTTTAGTCATTGTTCTGGCTGGCACCAGGCCATCTTGGCCCTCCACGCGGCTGGGAAAGGCCGGGGAAAGACCTGGGAAAGAGCTGGGAAAGAGAAGTGAGAAAGATCGCTGGGAAAGAGAGCTGGAAAAGAGAGAGAGCTGGGAAAGAGAGAGCTGGGAAAGACAGAGAGTTGGGAAAGGGAGAGCTGGGAAAGAGAGAGTTGGAAAAGTACTATGAATTCTTGAATCATTTCTAGGAAGAGGGATTATGGGAAAGTAGGGGTGAGGTTTCTACACAGCAAACATAGAGCCTCCATGATTTAAGGAGCCTTTCATTGGGTCTGGTACTCTTTAATTCTGTTGAAATACTTTCCCTTTTTCCTCTTGAAAAATAAGTTCCAAAATAGAGTTTATTTTAACTTCCATCACTAAAAGTTCTTCCTTTTACTCTATGGGCAGTTCACACATGACCAAAATATAAACCAGCTGGTTTTACTGCATCATATACCTCTGCTATGTATCAAATTTTTCATCCTAATCCTCAAATCATGTAATAATTTGCCTATTTATGACTGAATTGTAGTTCCTTTATTAATAAAAGCTAATGGGAAAGGATTGTGTATTTAGTTGATGAATAGACCTACATTTTATTTCCCTGAGATACTGTAGCAGAGTATTAAAAGGAATGTAATATATATATATATTATATAATTTATAATATATATAATATATAATATATAATATATATATATATATATTTGGGGGGGTCCCATCGAGGGGCCTGAACCTGGGCCTGAGCACTGTCCCTCAGCTCTTCAGCTCAAAGCTAGTGCTCTACCACTTGAGCCACAGCGCCACTTCCAGCTTTTTTATTTTTGCTTATGGGATCCTGAGGAAATCTAACCCAGAGCCTCGGGCATGCAAGGCAAGCGCTCTACCACTGAGCCAACTTCCCAGCCAGGTATGTAATATTTTATTGATAAGTCTATCCCTTAAAATGAATATATTTTGGGGCTGGGAACATGGCTCAGTGGTAGAGCGCTTGCCTTGCATGCCTGAGGCCCTGGGTTTGATTCCTCAGCACCATATAAGCAAAAAGAAAAAAGCCAGAAGTGGCGTGGTGGCTCAAGTGGTAGAGTGCTAGCCTTGAGCTGAAGAGCTGAAGGACAGCGCCTAGGCCCAGAGTTCAGGCCCCACGACGGGACCCCCCTCAAAAAAAGTAATATATTTTAGGATGTCATTATTTTAATGTGAATTATGTAAATGTTGATAATATGCTGTTGGTTATACATTTAGTTTTCAAGAGTTTCACTTAATTGCTTTTTTTGCCCACATATAGTACAAGTCTATTTGCAATTGTTTTTTAATGGCACTAATAGTATAGTTTATATAGAGAAAATAGAGTTATTTTAGGACCCTATGATTGGTTATAGTATTAATAACACAATTAATTTGAAGTATCAATATTTCTCACCAATTACTGACTCTTAATGAGGTTGCGTGTGGAGTTTTGGAGTGCAAATGAGATGGTGGATGTATAGAGTTGTAAGGAAGTGTTTAGGGACCATTAAAAGGCATTGGGTGACCCCAAAGTGTAGGTCCCTGGTCTTCTGTGAGTAACTAGTTCTAGGAAGGTCTCAGGAGAGATCTGCATTGCTTGAGACACATTGTGCTCCTGATATGCATACCCCTGGCCCACCTAGATATGTCCTTTCTGGAGGCCTGGCTCTCTTGTGACTTTATCTATGAAGCACCCAGCCCTCATGGGGGATTTGATATTTCAGTAGCTCTTAAAGCCTAGGCAGAATAGAAGACAGAGCTAACCTCTCCCAGTTCCCAGGTCTTGCTTTGAATGGATGGATGGAGAATAGGGGAGATATGAAGCTGTAGGTCAAGCAGGAGTGGCTCAGGTCATGTGCCAGAATCCCAGATGTTCCTTGTAATTGTAGAAGACTCCTATAGCTTCTACAGTGCAGTGCAGGGCAATGAATATTGGCATTGAAGGCAGGGCCAACATCAGGTACCAGATGTGTCTCCTATAAACATGTCCAGGCCTCAGCCTGCATTTCCTCCTCTGAGAAATTGGGATGGTTTTCTTTCCTGATGGTCTTGCTTTGTGTCTATGAGATCCACTTGGAAGTCTTGCTGAGAAGGTGATGCTGTGATTCCCTCATCTGGGCAAGGAAGGCAGGAGGAAGAGAAGAGAGTGTGAGAAACAGAATCCTTCTCTAAGCTTGTCCTAAGGAGGTCTGTCTATGTGGTAGATAGTGCTTCCAATCTGGCTTTGTGTCAGAGCCTCTGCTACCTGCCTCTGGCTTTACTGGATGGCACCCTTGGCTGCAGAGAGTATGGGCTCGGCTTGAATGTTCCTTGTCTCTTGTGTGTTGGTATACTAACCCGGCCTCCTGATTGATGGCTGAGAACCCTATCTCACTTGGGGGTAAACTTATCTCCAAGAAGCTCCAGACCAGTCACCCCTCTGGGCATTTGATTTACTAGGGAACTCAAGCCTGAGCATAGCATGCACACAGCTGCTGCATTAGGGTGCCTGACAATCTCATCAACCCTTTAGTGCTCATTTGTGCATACTTGTGGATGTGGTGCCTGGAGCCTACAAGTCCAGCTTCCTTGTTACCCTGGAGCATTGAGGACTTCAGAGTGAGTACTCAGTGAGTACCTAATGGCGCCCAGTACAGAACTGCTCTGTGTACTCACAGTAGTAGACATAGTGCTCAATTACTGTAGGTGATTCATAAGTGAGTTAAGAGGGCACATGGAAGAAGGATTGGTTAGCTTGAGTTCATACCAAAAATAGATGAAAAATATTTAGGTCTTCACAGGAAGGTAATATTGGTTCTGAATATTGGGGGATGAGATCTTCTTTGGTGGTCTCTGGGAAGAGTCTGAGGCCCTGGCAAGCTGTGCACTATTCTATTTGGTTCCTTGGTGCCAAATTGCCTGTCTAATACTAAATGGTTCCTGTTAGCCCCAATCAGATCCTATTACACTAGTGCAATTTGAGTTCCAGCATCAAAAGCTCCTTGTTCAGTTAGCCGAGCTCTTTGAGTTAGTTACTAAATCTGTCTTTTGTGTGAAGCCTGCATGCTTGTCTTGGAAGAAAGTGCTGAAACATCAAATTATTTATGAAGCCTGTTTTCTTTGCTTACTCATAAAGGGATAAATAGCAGTTTTGGAGCCACAGTATTGGCCTGAAAGGAGGAACAATGGCTCATTGTCTTCTCTAGTTCTGAAGGATCATGGTTCCCATGGGGCTCTAAAACAGAGCTAGCTGTGGGTGTGATGGGTTTAATCAAAACTGCTACAAAGACTTTACAAATAGGGCACAAACTCTTGAGAGTGTTTGCATAGATATGAGTCTTTTTTGTATTCATATAAGTAAAACAGTAGTACATTCCTCAGAATAAATACAATTTGTGCATTGTAGAAAATGTGTGTAATAGAGATAAAGCATGATGAAAAACTAATTCCATATCTCAGCAGAAAGGATGGAACACTACCAACACCTTAATGTACAATGTTTTAAATGTCTCTAAGCATGTGTGTCTATCTTACCTTTAGCATATACCTACTAACACCTTTAAAAGAAGGGCATTAAAAGTGTATTTTCTTTTTATTTTCATCACAGCCACGGTCTCTCTCTGGTTCACCAGGTTTCCCATTGACTTGACAACTCTCCCAGAGTCTTAGCTGATCTGTTGTCATCACCTTCCCAATAAGAAATATTCTTAGCCTTATTAAGAGCACAAAACTTGTGGGGGTGAGGTTATCACAGGAGTTACAGCTCTGTGGCCCTTAGAGTAGGGTTTCTAAGTAGTCCCAGGACAGGAGATGGAATGGCTCTGTCACTTAGGAAATACCAGGTTTCTCTGAGTCCTTGGTGGAATGGTATTGGATAGGCCCCTTTATGGCTTGCCCTAAGTTTTTAGGACAGTCAGGACTGAGTTGTGCTATGTCTCCATCTCTGTCACTTGTCACTTTGTGGGTCATTGAAGATGCTTTTCACTGCTTGCAGATGGCTCCAGTGATGTTTATAGAAACAGTTTCATCAGAACATGCAGTATTTGGGAAATAGCATGGGAAATGCTTGGCTCTGTGGACCTTCTTGTCAGTGTGGGGAAGTAAAAGTACACAACAAGGGACCAGAAAAAACTGTGTCTTCTCCTGATTTTAAGAAAACCTAGAGCCGGGTGCTGGTGGCTCACGCCTGTAATCCTAGCTACTCAGGAGGCTGAGATCTGAGGATCGCGGTTCAAAGCTAGCCCGGGCAGGAGAGACCACGAGACTCCTATCTCCAATAAAACCACCAGAAAACCGGAAGTGGCGCTGTAGCTCAAGTGGTAGAGTGCTCGCCTTGAGCTGAAAAGCTGAGGGACAGCGCCCAGGCCCAGAGTTCAAGCCCCACGACCGACCAAAAAAAAAAAAAAAAAAAAGAAAACCTAGAGTTTTTTTTCTCTTTGCCTCTCATAATGAGTGTCAAAAAGTTCCAACTTGTTCCTGCTACAAAAGAATACTTGCTCAGTGTCCAGGTTCTCACATCCAGCCACTCCAGAAGGGGGAGATGAGTGTGTTCTTGAAGTCTGCCCAGGACTCCATTCTTAGTGGGAGTCCAAGACCCAGGTACCACCTGTTCATCTTGACAAGTTAAAGGCATGAGAGTCTGTGGCTCACCTCACCTCTCCCTTGAAGGATTTGAGCAGGAAATGTGAGGCTCAGCTAGTTTGCCAATAACTGGCATATACCCAGTGTCATAAAAAGGAACAGGATTTTCCCTGTGTCCTTTTACTTCTCTGATAGAAAAGAAGTAATGATTAATTTGTTTAATGTTGGTGATATTCAGCTATTGTGATACCAAGTGGTATATCTTTGAAGTTTGAGTCTGAAATGTTCCCTAAAGGCCCATGTGTTATAGACTTTGTGGCCACCCCATGATGAAGCTGGCAGAACATTTAGCTGTGTGCAGTGATCACCTCATAATTTTGTATTGTGCCTGTCATCCCATTAATTGGGAAGCATATTAAGATTATAGGGAGGCACGAGTCAAGTGTTAGAGTGGCCGTCCAGCAATTATAGAGCTCTGAGTTCAATCCCTAGGACTGCAAGCAACCATTCAGAAACACACCCCATGCTATGGTAGAGTCAACCTTTTTATTCCGCAGCTGAGGTGACCAGCTCCCAGTCTTGTCTACCTTCCTTCCTCCCTCCCTCCCTCTTTCCCCTTCCCTCCCTACCTCTCTTTCTTTCATTGCTTCCTTCCTCTCTCTCTTTCTCTCTCTCCCTATCTTCTTCCTTCCTTCCTTTCTTTCTTGTTTTTGACCTTATAGAAACTCTTGCCTTGTAATCTGTGTTTACTTCACGTTTGTCTTCTGAGTGTGAAGATAGTTTTTCTCCCAAATGCTACAGCAGGTAATCATTTAATATTTTATGTGTTTCCCATCTGCATATTTGTTTGCTTGTTTATCTTGTTTAGGTTTGAACTCAAGACTAGTTTGCCGGGCACATGCTCACACAGCCACTGGAGACACATCTCTACTCCTTTTTAGCTTCAGTTATATTTTATATAGGACCTCCTGTTTTTTGTCTTGACTAGGCAGAACCAACATCCTCCTGTCCACAGCTTCCTGGGATTTGAGATGGGATACATGCACAATCATACCCAGTTTATTGAGATGATGTTTCAATTTTTTGTGCAAGATGGCCTCCAACTTTGATCATCTTGATCTCCACCTTCTGAGTAGCTGGGATTTGGGGGGACAGACGTGCACCATCCCATCCTTGGCTTTGAAAAACTTCTTCATTGTTTGTGGTCATTGTCTGTTTCTGGGGGCATTTTCCCCCACCGTGCCTATTTCTTAATGAACAGAGATGTTATTCATTTTGTTCTCTGGTTAGGTTCATGTAAGATGTCAGCAGACTTTTTTGTGTGTGGCAACCTTGGGGTAGAACTTAGGACCTGAGTACTGTCCCTGAACTTTTTTGTTCTAGGCTAGTACTCTACAACTTGAGCCATACCCCCACTTCTGGATTATTGGTGGTTAATTGAAGATAAGATTCTCATGGACTTTTTTTGTCAATGCTAGCTTTGAACCATGATCCTCACGTTTCAGCCACCTGAGTAACTAGGATTATATGCATGAACCATCAGTGTCCAGGTGTCAGCAGACATTTTTAAGGGGGAATGAACAAACGGGTAGTATTTCATTTTCACCTGTCTATAGGTGTTTAATATTGGTCTGATTTTTTTTTTTGCTTAGCTTTTCCTTGGGTGGAGTTAAAAGTTTCTGCTTTTCAACAAAGGATATTAATGTCTACTGAAGGAATAAGAGCTATATCTTAGAGAAACCATCCATATTCTTTTTGAATAAATGTTTATCTATGACAATCTGGGTATGCATATTTCCTGGCAGGTTTTAGAAGTCCAGAATCTTCAGCATTTCAGCTTCCCACAGACTCTTAATTATTTCATCCAGGTCTCCTGTTTCTAGGATTTCTAAAATTTTGAATTCTCTCCTTTATTAGAAATTACAAAATAGGTAATTCTGTTATGCATTTCCTTTGATTTTACTGGGACTTTAGAGTGGTCTTCGATAAATCACTTTCTGTGATCTAACAACATACTTCTGGTGATAAGCTGAAAGTATTACATTCATTTTTCCTAAAGATCTCATTCTTCTCTGTTCAAATTGTTGTCAGTCACTGATCAATGTTGCATATAAATTGAGGTCTCAAAAGCAAAATAATCCATAGCCTTCAAAATGGATACAGTCCCGTAATTATGAAGGAACAACTATTTTCAGAGACCTCTTGTTATTAGAGATGTGCCTTATAAACCTACTGAGGGAATCTTTGGAGTGAATTTTGTAAGTTTCCTAAGGGCAGGATCATGTTCATACAATTCTGAGCACTTTCTGAGTGTTTTGTTATGTTGGCTTTTTGTCTTTCTTCTCTCAATGTCAAGTCTTAGCATGTAAGTACTCAGTAGTAGAGTTAATCAGGAGTACAGCAGACTTGGTTTACAAAGAGGTGACTCCCAGTCATTTGTTTGTACAACTTCCTTCTCATTGGACCCTCTACGGGCTCTTATTAAGACCTTCAATATTGGGAAAAGGGAGGAGGACTGAAAGGGGATAGGCTTGACTCAATTGTCAATAGGTGAGGACTTTTTATTGAGGAACACCGAGGGGCACAGACCTTCCTACAGTTTGGAGGTTGTGTTTAGGAGCTTGGCTATTCATCTGAGCAAGGAGGCAGAGATGAATGAAAGGGCCTAGTCTAGTGAATTGTGCCTTTCAAATGAGCTCACATGGGATGTTCACAGCTGGGTTCAGGCACATCAAACAAACATACCTGGGAATTTGTCTGGCATCTGTATGGACCTGGGACAATAGGGTGGGAGTCAATCCTTCACTCTACATCTGATACTGTTGCCTTTAGTAGTCCTGTGACAGAACACCTTTTGACACCTGAATTCTTTCCTGTTCTACTCACATTTTCTGTCTTATTGCTTAAAGACAAGCTATAAAATACTATTTCCTACTCCTGTGATTATTGAGCTTATGAATTGTCAATGAGCCCTTATACACACGGGATGAAGTAAATTTCTTCCCTGTGGCTTCTGGGCCCTGTTTGGCTAAGGTTAGCCTTTACATACACACACTCTCTCACACACACACACTCACACAAGCACGCACGCACACACGTGCGCACACACACACACACACACACACACACACATGCACACATCTTCAGACTCTCATTGTTTCTAGGCTTTCTCCACGGTATTCATTGTCCCAATCAGAATTACTTAAATACTGAAAATTGGACCCTATTAATAATTATTCTGGGACAATGGCACAAGTTGGTTGGACTCAGAGAACAGGAACACATGATCATTTTAGGTATATCTCACTCTTGTTCCCTTTTCCCCTTGATCTCCATTCTTTTCTATTTAGTTCAGCTCAAGACTCTCTTGTCCTTAGTGGCTTATTGCTAGGAAGCTTCTCTGAATGAAGTCTGAGTTTACTAGGTCAAAATGATGAGGCTCCATGTCAGAAGCCATTTTGTTCTTCAGCTCAGTGTTTAACTACTGGGGTAACATTTTGGAGTGTGGGTTCTATAGCAGGCTGTGTCCTGGCTATTAGTAGCAAGAACTAGACCACAGAGGGCTCAATGTCACTAAATTGTCTGTGTTTGTTGTACATATATGTCTTACATTTGCCATTCTTTTTGGCTTTTCAAGTCCCCTATTCTTAGAGAAGATCAACATTTTAAAGCAGTATCTATTTAAGATAAAAGCCATTTTATTAATGTTAATGATTAACATATCTAGTCACTTAGCTACCTTCTTATATCTTTTACAAAAAACTGTTGAAGCTTCACACCTCTTGTTTAAACTTGTGTAAAGAGATTAAAGGATCAATATTAATACCTTAAGAAGTATTTGATAAGCTATAAAATAGTATCCATGTGTTAGTCCTTATGTTCTGTTTCAAATAGTGAAATTTAATTCTTGACCAATAATGCTATATATCAAGTTGTATAACACTCTCAAAGAAGCTCAGCACTTATATAAGGAATCTACTCTCAAACATAGATTTTTAAATTCTTTGTTTTATATTTCTAGATCTATGTTTTCATTGCTTATACCAATACCAGTTAAGTATGTTTTATGGTCATTCTTTTAACTCATGGTTTTGCATTTTGCTCTCTGGAAAGTGTTTGATGATAAAGATACACTTTAATTTTAACATCAACAAATCTGTGCCTGTTTCATTTTCTACACAATTGAAATGTCAGGTAAAGGCTTTTCAGGAAGGGATCATTTAGACTCTTGCCTGGCAAAGATATCAGCAGTGACAGTGGGCAGTGTTCCTAATGATGGCTACCATGGCAGATGTGGGTGGCAGCTCCAGCTGAGGTGTCTGCCCCTGGCACTGTGCAATCGGTAGCTTCTTGACACCAGTTCTGCAGATGTGGAGACTCATTCTTGGTGTTGTGCCTCTGCACCAAGAATATTCTTGGTGTGTTCTCTGGCTTTCCTGGATGTTTAGAGATGTTTACATACATATTATAAAAAAAAATTTAGCCTAGCAGAAGTAGAGAAAAATTATATAAGGAATATTTACCTATCAGCAGGCACATTTAAAAATTGTGCAAATTTTATTGTTTTATTTCTTATCCACTTTACTGTTGCTATTAAAGAATTTAATTAAATTTAATTAAAGAATTCACTCCTAACACTTCAGTATAAGTCTCCAAGAAATAAGGACGTTTCTTTATAACTTTACTATTCTTCATCTTTTCTATTAAGTTAATAGCAGTTCTTTAATATTGTCATTTAAGCCTGTATTTCCTCGATTTTCTAAAAAAAAAAAAAAACAAACAAACCTCTGCCTTTTTGTGTGTGTGATATTGGAGACAGAACTCAGGGCCTTGTGCTCCTAGTGTTCCTCCACTTGAGTAATTCCTCCAAATGTGCTCATTTCTCAGCTGAGGTCCTGCAAACATTTCTGCCTAGGCTGGTCCCAAACATGTGGTTTGCACAGGAAGTAGAAATAGCCATGAGGAAAGACACATGTGGATGTGTAGTTGTATATATAGCTATTGAAGGTAAAATATTCTTACACAGAGGCATCCCCCTCTAAAGTCTAATCACCCAATGTAGACTTGTACATGGTATTTGTAAGCAAGTTTAGATGGGGAGAGAGATAGTGGTATGGAATAAATTTCTAGGAAGAAGTAATTCTGCAAAGGGCATGTTCAGGGAAGTGAACAACCTAAGAAAATTAGAGATTTGTGACAGTTTCTCAGCAATTGCAGACTGTGAAGGAAATGGCCCAGCAAGGTAAGTGTGCTTACAGAAGCTATAGGCCAAGCTACTTTGAACAATGACTGGTTTGGTTTGTCACCAGAATGTTCCTGCAGGGGTAAGAGTACTGGCTTATTTCAGATTGCTCAGCCTCAGGTCAGCCATGCTAGGCTCCTTGCTATCAGTATACTTGTTTCATTGTGTGCCATAAGAAAAACACTTTCTTTGATGCTTATCATGATCAGGACAATTGTGAGGGCCATAAGGTTTCAGACTATGACAATAAATGTATTCATTCATTCATTCATTCATTTTTGATGTTTCAGTGTTGTTCTGCCATAGGTCTTGCTGTGCCAGCCACAGTTGAGTCATACCTCCAAGCTTCCTACCAACACCTGAATGAAAGTATTATAGGTGTGTATCCATCTGTTTATTTTATCTTCTATGTTGTATGGTTTCCAACCTTGAATTGATTATTCAAAGAAACCTCCAAGACTGTATAATAAAAGAAAATAATTTCTTTGGATGCTTGTATATGAGAGGAACAGTCAGCAGCTATGTAAAAGAGCCTTGTGTCCTGAGATGGGTTGCATAGTGTTTATGACTTTGAAGTTATGCCTGTGTGTCCCTGTTTGTATGTCCTGAGGTTTGAACTGAGGTCCAAGGTGCTGTCCTGAATTTTCTTTTCAAAACTAGTTCTCCATTACTATAATCTTGCATTTGAAAATTAATGTTTGTTTGTCATAGGGCTTGAACTCTGGGTTGACATTGTCCCTCAGTTCTTCAGCTCAAAATTAGCATTCTGTCCCTTGAGCCACAGCACCTGTTTTCTGGTGGTTTAATGGAGATAAGAGTCACACGGACTTTCCTGCACAGACTGGCTTTGAACCGTGATCCTCAGTTCTCAGCCTTCTGAGTAGCTAGGATTACAGACATGAGCCACTGGCATCCAGCTGGAAATTACTGGGGTTTTTAAACATAGCAAATATTATTGACAAGTAAACAACTGTGGCCTCATCAGAAAGAAGCCCCTTTGCTTTCCACCATTGTCCCATTCCTATAATCTTACCTCAGAAGGATGAGAACTGGAGAATCATGGTTTGAAGAAACTCCTAAAAACAAGTCCACAAAACTCCATCTGTAGTTAACTAATCAAAGTACAGAATGGAGGCCTGATTCAGTTGGAAGAGTGTCAGCTGTGAGCAAGCAAACAAATCCTAAAGAACATGAGTTCATGTTCTTAGTTTAAGTGGTTGCAAAATATGTAGATGACATCCAGGCAGACAGTCAAATAAATAGAAGATGATAGATCACACTTTCTTGTTGCAAGTTGATCCCACAAGGTAAAACAGCTCATAATACTGGATAAAATATAACTTTTAAATTATGAATTGGATTTGAGATGATACCCAATGCATACAATTCTTGCAGCTCCAAAAATAGCTCTTTGCACCCCCACAAATACCAGTTTTTGAAATCAGAGCCTTGCCCTTTCTTGCCTTTGCTTCCTCATCTAGCCGAGCTCTCTCTCTCTCTCTCTCTCTCTCTCTCTCTCTCTCTCTCTCTCTCTCTCTCTCTCTCTCTCTCTCTCTCTCTCTCTCTCTCTCTCTCTCTCTCTCTCTCTCTCTCTCTCTCTCTCATATAACTCTCATTCCATGAGATTCAATTCCCTTGTCTTACAAAAAATTCAGCAATTTTCATTGTTCTGTTTCCATACATGAAAATAAGTTACGTCAAGACTTAAAACCTTTAGCTTTGGGATATACCACTTGGGGTAGCTGGTGGCATACTCATCATTAGACATTTCCAGTCCTGAGAATGGTGGTTACATCTATTGGGAAAGCAGAGGAGGAGCACTGGAGGGCTGCTTAAGCATCTTGAAGACCAAAGAGTACCAGATGGTTAGAGGAAGCCTTGGTTCTCCATCAGGTACCGGAAGAGGGGTGCAGAAAAGTTCTGGTAACTGTTGATTTTGTTATTACCTGTCACAGAAACAGTACTCCAATTTTGATTCAGGTGACCACCCACAAATACACCATTGGTGTATTTTCCAGGCATGAAGTATAAAGCCAGCAAAGCATGAAATCCCTTGTAATGACTTATTTAACAAGAGTCCATGACTTTTTGAGAAGATTGGACCTGGGGCCTAAACCCAGGATATAGAGTGAAGGGAACAGAAAGGCACTGGGCAGAGCAGAGTGCCTGTGGCATCCCAAAATGGTTGATTAGAGTAACAGCAATTATTGTGCACTTCAGTCTAGTCTACATAGGTGGGTTTCAATACTGTAGTTGGATCCACTTACAACGAATGGGACAATGGTTGGAGGCAAAGGGGCTTCTTACCAATGGGGCCACATTTGTTCATGATATTTGTCAAGAATAGTTTTGCCATTTTTTAAAGCAGTAATTTTCAGCTGGGTGCTAGTGGCTCATGCCTGTAATCTTAGCTACTCAGGAGGCTGAGAACTGAGGATCATGGTTCAAAGCCAGGGTGGGCAGGAAAGATCATAAGATTTTTAAGACTTTTTTATGTATCTAATCAAGCCTATTTCCTATTTCACCCTGACAAAAGCAATGTGAAATGTGTAAAAAATATCAGGTTCAAACAAAAATCAATCCAGCAAGATACATTTGCAGTTTTAAAAGTTACAAGAAAAGTAGTGCCTTGTGGTAAAGTTTCTTACTCAACAATTTCGAATGTCTCAGTGTCTGTGTATAAAAAGATTATGGCAAGGCACGAGTGGCTCATGTCTTTAATCTTAACTATGAAGGAGGCTATGATCAGAGGATTTAGATTCAGTCAGCCTGGAAAGGAAAATCTGATAATCTTTTCTACAGTTAACCAGCAAAAAGCCAGAAGTGGAGATGTGGTTCAAGTGGGTAGAGTGCAAATCTTGAGGGAAAAAGTCAATAGATAACCTTAGGCCTTGTGTTTTTGCATTCGAGTCTCTGTACACACACACACACACACACACACACACACACACACACACACACACACACACACACACACACACACACATTATGGAAATTTGGCAGTGTGTAAAAATGTGAAAGGAAAATAATTTTCAGAAATTCACATGTATGTTTTCAAGATGACTTACTTTCCTCTTGATGAAAGCAATAGCAATATGATTATGCCCATTTTAAATGTCTCTGGATTTAGTTATCATAGTCCTTTAATAGTTCAGGAGTTTATCACTAGGCTTAATATAAGAACTCCTGTCTTTATAGAATTAAAATAATTTTCTTTATATTGTCAAGTGTGCTGGACATTACAAACAATTCTATACCATTTTAATAGATTTTTTTTTGCATTTTGTAAACTGAATATGTCTTTTCTTTTGAATGACTCATGAGAAAGAGGTGGTGCCTCTTTGAATTTGCTTCTTTCAATATTGAACTCGGACATAGCTAAGCATTTCCAATCTCTCTTCTAAAACTCACCTTAAGACTCACCTTTGAAAATTAATTAACTTTAAGATTTCTTGCCATTTAAGTTGCAGACTTTGATTCTGCAAATCTCAGGTGTCAGCTCTTGCAGTGTCATGTAGTTCTTGTGAGACTGTTTATTTTCCTGGTGTGTATAATTTGTCAGATGTACTCAGCTTACAGTCCCATTATAAGTTTCAAATACATAGAAAATAAATCTGACGTTAATATTCTGATAAAACATTTAGCTCCTTCATGTACACGTTCTATATCCATGAATTCAACTCACTTTTGATCACAATGATTTAAGAGAGTGATTTGATCTGTCAGGAAACTGTACATGCATTTCTTTTTCTCAGGGTTTCCTAAACAATAAAAATACTACTTGTGAAGCATTTATATAATATGGAGCATTTTAACTTCTTTAGATATGGGAGGATATGGATGGGTTCTGAATTGATAATCTGTGTATTTTGGCACTTTTAAAATATAAAAAAAGAAAGGAAGAGTGGGGTGGAAGGAGGGGAGGCCCATCTTGGAGCCAGTTACTAGATATAGGGTCAACCAAAGGAGATCACCTGCTTTCTTGAGGTGGGCTGGGTCTGTAGGGTTTGTCCATTACACAATGGAGGCTTCTCTGCTTCAGAACTCCAGGAATTCCATTGGATGGCCACCAGGAAGCAGGAAGTATGGGTTCCTCAGGGCATTCCACTTAGGCTGTCCTGAATAATCCTGTCCAATTCAGGAAGAATCACAAAATGAGTGTGTTGTGTTCAAATAATTTTGGGAAGCGTCGGGTTAAGCAGGAGTAAGTGCTTCCTCAATGTCAAACACTTCAAAATGTTAACATGCTGATTTTTGTCATGAAGCTAAAACATAACCTCTTTGCCAGTCAGAGGCTTCAAAGCTATACATGCCCATTGGTGGTTTGCCAGAAGGAACTTGACTACCCTCTAGCGTTGCTGCTGAGAATTATCCATACAGGAATTACCTTTCATACAGAAATTACCTGTATGAAAGGTAATAGCCAGAGGGCAAGGGGGTGGGGATGGCGGCGTGGGAAAAAAGTCCAGTCTTTATTCTTTTCCTGGGCATGTGGTCAAGCCTGACACTTGCTCCAGTTCCAGAGCAGGTTTGAATGCAAGAATCACTACCTAATTCCTGAAAAGTAGGAGTTGGTAGGAGGAGAAACACAGTGGAAAAGGGCATCATATTTAGTCTACACCTTGATTTATACCTGCATTAAGCACCAGCTGCATCCCTTACAGCTGCACCCTTCTTTCCACTCCTTTGTTTAGATTGGCATTGGTTGACAAGGTGGTATAGTAGTTGAGGATCCAGCCTCTGGGCTTGAAAACTGGCCCTACTGTTTATTATTCTGTGTGCATAGAGGAGGTTCCTTGGCTTCTCAATGATTTGTAAAATGAAATCAGCTCTCATCAAGCTGCTGCACACATGAAATGCACTAACGGTTTTTCCATTTGAATGAAGCCACTCAGCAAAATTCCTCATATATATATATATATATATATATATATATATATCTTATATATTTATAGATATAGTATGTATTACATACATTATGTATGATATACACATATTATAAATAGTACAAAACACGTACGTAATCACAACAAGAACAGCCAAGGCACAGCTTCTCCCCCAAAAAATGTATAAGAAGGCAGGGACAGACAAACACCTCTCAGTTCTAACTCACAATTTTAATGGTTTTAACTCTCCAGTTAAGCATCATAGATTGTCCAGTTGGATCAAAAAGCAATATCCTTCTATCTGCTTTCTTCAAAAGACACAACTTACCCACAAAAATGAACATTCTGAAAGTGAAAGGCTGGAATAAAATATATCAAGCAAATGGCTGCCATAAAGAGATGGGAGTTACTATACTAATGTCAGATAAAATAGACTTTAAATTAAAATCAATGAGAACTGACAAAGAAGGTCACTGCATTCTAATTAAGGGAACTCTCCTTCAGGTGGATATTATGATTTAAAACATCTACTCACCAAATAATGGAGCACCAGAAGAAGTGCTACTTTCTCTCAAATCTCACATAGATCCAAAGACATTAATTGTGGGGGACTTTAATACACTACTATCCCCACTAAATAGATCCACCCAGCAAAAAGCCACCAGAGAAACTTCGGATCTTAAAATTTGCATAGATCAACTAGTCTTAACCCACATCTACCAAATATTTGACCCAGCCCCATCAGATTACACCTTTTTCTCAGTAGCACATGGAACATTCTCCAAATTAGACCATATTCTAGGCCACAAAGAAAATCTGTCTAAATTCAGAAACATTGAAATTATACCCTGCATTCTCTCAGACCAGAAGGGAAAAAAATTAGAATTCAATACCAAAAGCCACCAAAGTAAATACTGTAACACATAGAGGCTGAACAACACAATTTTGAACCACCAGTGGGTCATGGAAGATATTAGAAAGGAAAATCAAATGTTCATGATATTCAACAAAAATGTTCACACAAATTACCAGCTCCTCTAGGACACAGCAAAGGCAGTACTCACAGGCAAGTTTATAGCTCTGAGTTTGCACATTATCAAATTGGAAAGATCTGAAACCAACAATTTAATGAGGCAACTAAAGCTTTTTGAAAAAAAGAACAACAAGCCAAACCCCAATCCAGTAGATGGAAGCAAATAAAATTAAATCCGAATTAAATGAATTAGAGTCCAAAAAAAAACTATAGAAAGAATTAACAAAACAAAGAGATGGCTCTTCAAAAAAATAAAATTGACAGACCCTTAACAAATCCTATGGAATGGAAAAAAGAGAACACACCCACATAAACAAACTCAAGAGAGTACAATGGAAATATAACTACAGAAACAGCCAAGATTCATAATATATAAGGGGATACTTCTCAAACCTTTATACTAATAAGTTTGAGAATCTAAAAGATACGGACTAGTTTCTAGCAAATATTGACATGCCCAAACTTAACCAAGATGATTGAAAACCACAGACCCATATGAAGCATCGAAATAGAGCAGCAATAAGAGACCTCCCACCCAAGAAAAGTCCAGGACTGGATGGATTTACAGCTCAATTCTACAAGGCCTTCAAAGCAAAACTCACACCAATACTTCTCCATCTCTTTAATGAAATGCAGAGCAAAAATTCACTATCACACTCTTTTTATGAAACCAGCATAACCCTCATCCCCAAACCAGGCAGGGACTCATCAAAAAAGAGAATTATAGACCTATTTTTTGATGATTATTGACAGAAAACTTCTCAACAAAATGTTGGCCAATCGACTTCAACAAGTCATGAAAAGAATCATACACCATTATCAAACAGGATTCATTTCAGGGATGCAAAGCTGGTTCAATATATGCAAAACAATATAATTCATCACATTAACAAGAGCAAGGATGAGAACAACATAGTTATCTCAATAGATGCAAAAAAAGAAACATTTGACAAGATCCAACACCCCTTTATGATGAAGGCTTTCGAAAACTAGGAATCCATGGAACATTCATCAATATAATAAAGGCTATATATGACAAACCTGCAGCCAGCATTATACTTAATGGTGAAAAGTTAAAGCCATTTCCTCTAAATTCAGGAATGAGACAAGGGTGTCCACTCTCCCCACTCCTCTTTAAACTAGTATTAGAATGCCTAGCTACAGCAGTAAGAGAAGAGCACGGCTGAAATTAGGAAAGCACCCCCTTTTGTAATAGTTCCACAAAAAATAAAATACTAGGAGTGAACTTAACAAAAGAGTCACCTTCACAGGAACTCTATGACAAAATCTTTAAAACCTGAGAAAGGAAATTAAAGCAGAACTAAGCAAAGGGAAAAACCTCCCATGCTCCTGGATTGGGAGGATTAACATCGTGAAAATGACAATACTGTCAAAGGCTAAGTATAAATTAAATGAGATACCTATGAATATTCCAACCTCATTCTCCAATGAAATAGAACAGGCAATCCAAAAATTCATATGGAACAATAAAAGACCCCGATGTCAGTATAATTTGTGGAGGGGAAGGGGAAAAACAAGTCATTTAAATAAGGATACAGGTGGACCCGTTGCAACAATGAGAAGTACACATTCTCATGTCGAAAACGAACTTTACAACTTTGGTGGTGGGGGAGGTTTGGGTGGGGGGGGGCGGGGGAGGCTGGGAAGGGATAGGAAGGGTAAAAAAAGGAGGAGGCTACAACGCTTGATAAGAAATGTACTCACTATCTTGCCCATGTAATGGTAATCCCTCTGTACAGTATTTTCACAATAAAAAAATAAAAATATAAAAAAAGAATAAAAGACCCCGAATAGCAAAAAAAAAATCCTGAGTAGAAAGAGCAGTGCTGGAGGAAGATCAATACCAAAATTCAAACTCAACTACCATAGAAAACTCTCCTCTACTCAAACTCTACTCTACTCAAATTCTACTCTACCATAGAAATCCAAACAGCTTGTACTGGCACAAGAACCGACCTGAGGACCAATGGAATAGGACTGAAGACCCAGAAATGATCCCACCGACCTATAGCCACCTAATTTTCAGTAATTGAGCTAAAGAACTATATTGGAAAAAAGATAACCTTCTCAGTAAATGGTGTTTGCAAAATTGGTTAAACACTTGTAGAAAACTAAAACTAGATCCATATATATCACCCGCACCAGAATCAACTCCAAAATGGATCTAATATCTCAAAATAAAAGCAGACTCCCTGAAAACATTACTGAAAGGAATAGGAGAAACTTTAGGGTTCCTTGGCACAGGAACCCTAATAGAGATCCAGAAGCACAACAAATCAAAAAAAGTTTGGACAAATGGGATAGCATGAAACTGCAGAGCTTCTGCAAGGCAAAGGACATAACTAGCAAGATCAACAGAAAGCCCAAGGACTGGGAGAATATTTTCACTAGCCATACAAAGGACAAGGATCTCATATCTGAAATATACATAGAACTCAAAAAACTAAATCCCCCAACAACAAATCCTCAAAGAAACAACTGTCTGATTAACAAATGGGCTACAGACATAAAGAGAGACTTCTCTGAAGAGGAAATACGAATGGCCAATAGACATCAAGAAATACTCAACCTCTCTAGCCATTCAAGAAATGCCAATCAAGACAACGCTAAGATTCCATCCACCCCAGCTAGAATGACTATAATCAAGAAGTCTTGTAATAACAGGGAACCCTACTGCATTGATGGTGGGAGTGTAAACTTGTTCAACCACTCTGGAAAGTAGTATGGAGGTTCCTCAAAAGATTCCACATACAGCTCCCTTATGACCCAGTAATCCCACTTTTGGGCATTAACCCAAACGATCAAAGACAAGGTCATACCAAAGCTACCAGCACAGCCATGTTTATTGCAGCATTAATCACCATAGATATGGAACCAACACAGATGCCCTTCAGTAGATGAATTGATCAAGAAAAAAAGAATGATATTGCCCCATTTGTTAGGAAATAGAAAGACTTGGGAAAAATTATATTAAGTGAAGTAAGCCAGGCCCAAAGAAACATAGGTCCCATTGTTTCCCTTATTTGCAATATCTAGTATATGTCTGTGTCAATAAGAAAAGGTCAGACAAGTTGATATTAGGGAAATGAACCCCAAAATAAGTATTCAAATGTTTTTTAAAATGTGATTGTTTCTAACATATTTATAAGATGATTTCTTTGTTGCTTTGTATGTACCTCCCTCACGCTATAAACCCTGCTTTCACTGTATTTGATGTTGGTTTAATTTGTAGAGGGTAAGGGGAAAAATAAATCGTTTAACTAGGGATACAGGTAGACCCATTGCAACAATGAGATGTACAAGTCATTATGTCGAAAAACGAATTTTAAAATTTCGGTCAGGGGTGGGGGCAGGATCTGGTATGGGGGTTGGTGGGGTATGGGAAGGGATGGGAAGGGTAAACAAAGGAGGAGGCAACAATGCTTGATAAGAAATGTACTCATTATCTTGTCCAAGTAATTGTAACACCTCTGTATGGCATTTTCACAATAAAAATGTGATATATCTCTATCTATATATCTATCTATCTATAGATATAGATCTATCTATCTCTATCTATCTATCTATCTATCTATCTATCTAGATAGATAGATACATAGATACATAGATATTTACATAGATATATATAGATAGATACATACATACATATAGATAGATATAATTATATAAAATGTTATTCTATGTCTCCGTCAGAAAGAATAACATTGCCTCTTTCATTAGGAAATGGAAAGACTTGAAAAAAATTGTATTAACTGAAGTAAGCTAGGCCCAAAGAAATATACATCCCAAGGTTTCCCTTATTTGCAGTGACTAGTACATATCTAGGACAAGCAGAGAAAATCGAAGGCTATATACATAAGACCACATGAGATAATGTTAAGCAAAATGAACCCTAAGATGGGGTCAAGAGGTTTGTTTTCCTTTCTTGCAAGTGTTATTAATGTACTTACAATGCACTATGTGATTCTTTAGTTTCTATTGTACGTCCTTTCCCGATGGTATAACCTCTGTTTCCACTGGATTTTATGCTGGTGTTCTGCACCTTGTATAAACATTTTTGTAATTTGGGGAGGGGAAGGGATATTACAGAACCGCTTAAAATGGGGATGCAGGCTGACCCATTGTGACAATGAGATGTATAGGACACTATACTGAAAATGAACATTACAAGGTCAGGGTGGGGGGGCTGGATGAGTTGGGAAGGCGGGGAGGGAAGTAATAGTAGGGGGAAAATAAAGGAGGAGGTAACAATGCTTACTATGAAAAGTGCTCATTACCCTACTCATGTAACTGTAACCCTTCTGTACCCTACTCATGTAACTGTAACCCTTCTGTACATTTTTACAATAAAAAATTTAGAAAAATAAATAGTAGAAAATATGTTTATATATTATATAACATATATTTTATTATACTAGTTATATATTATAAAATATATGTATTAAAATGTTTCAGATCTACTATATATTTTACATATATATATAATATATACACATTTTATACAGATTTATTTATATACTTTATATACGCTTTATACATATATATGTAGAACTTTGGGAAGCACAGTGCCAACTGTCTGCCAGGAAACCATGCTGTGTAAAGGTCAAGCCCTCCTTTGCCATTTTTAGTGGACATTAGCACAGGTTCTTGCAAGTTTGTGTACAAAATTTCCTGGTGTTGGCTTTGGTGGATTCTGGGTATTTACAGGCTGACTTCTCCCACAATCTCCTAACCTCACATACCCACTCAAGTTGTCTGGAATTGAAAAGCTGAAAATCACTTGATTTCCTTAACTAGGGTAAAATACAAATCTATTGCCTCAGTTCACGTGGTGCATCATGCACGTAACAATGAAATGGATTTGTTGCTGTCCTCCCTGATCCTGATAGGTTACCTGGGGGAACTGGAGAAAAGCTGGATGGGATCAGGCAGGGAGGGGCATGGGAGGAGCAATGGCTGCCCACGTTGTGTTAGACACATCCCTGAAGAGCTCTGCTAGAGCCTCCAAGCAGACAGAAGGAGCAAAAGGAGCAAGCTAAAGGTGAGGTTAAGACGAACATGGGTAGCTGAGGTTGGTTCCAGTGGGACCCCATAGGGCAAGGGATACCTCCTAAATTGTCTAGTGTCCTTCTGTCCTTGGGTTTTGGGGGATCTGCTCCCAGTGTGTGCTCCACCACGGGCAAGAGGCCTGCCCCAACTTCTCTCTGCTCTTCTGCCCCTATTATAATTGAGTGGCTCAGACCTGTAGGGACTCACGCTACTCTGCCTAAAGCTCCTACTTGTCTACTCCTAATCCCAGGCATATTCTTTCTGGCCTTCTTTATTATTTGTTATCTCTAAAGAGAACCATGCTTTTTCCTCTAGGGGATAGCCATTCCTCTCTGCCCAATCAGTGGCAGGCTTTTTCCATCTGTCTGCTCACTAAGTGGAAAGGCCTGGTCTACGCAAAACGGAAACCATTTCCCTCCATGTTGCCTGCCTAGGAACCCAGTGAACACTACAGGCCTCTGCTGGACTGAATGAGGCAGGTGGAATGAAGGAGGCACCAGAGACACAAAGCTGGCACTCCTGGATTGTGTTCAGTGTAACCAGCCCCCACACTGGATGATGATTGGCCATCCATAGGGAATAGACACACAGAGCAAATCATTTCTCAATTAGGCAAATCATCTGGAAGCGGTTTTTCATTGTGTGTAATGTAATGATTTTTCACGTAATAATGTAATGATTGCTTATTCAAGTCAGTTTGGGCCTTAATTATAACATAAATTTCTGATTAATTACCAGCAGGGATACTCATCAGGTTATACAGCATTATCCCCTTCAACATTACCTTTGCTTGTAGATATTTTTGTACTTATGCCACCTGTGATTGGCAAGGTGTGTGCAGGTGAACTGATGGTTAACAGTCCATCGAGGTCCCACCTCTACAGGATACACCAAGCATTACCCTTCTGCAGACCAAATCTATAGATCACACCTATCTCTGGTATGAAGTGAGCTTCAGAGAAACAGTGGAGCCTTTTAGCAAGGCTGCTGCCAGCAAGGAAGAGCTAACAAAGCAGGCCTACTGCAGGCTCAGCATTGGCTATAATCTGGGATCCTGGATCTTGGGAGAGCTTTGTCCAATTCTCCAGGGAACTATGTCTTCCTAGTAGTCATTCGCTTGTAGCATAGCTCACCATGTTTTTAATTGAATGTCCAAAGAATGTGGCCATGAGTCTGGAGTCTGGAACTTGGTATGTTCCATGAAGAAAGGCTAGGGATCCGCGCCAGTGGACTTCCCAGATGTTGGCTTTCTGCTTCCCTTCCCTCCCCTGCCCTGTGCTGCCCTGACCTTTTCTTTCTCTTCCTTCCACTCCCTTTCTTTACTGTTCCCTTCTTTTTCTTCTTCTCCCTCTCTCCTCCCTTCCCATCTTCTCCTCTACCCCTAAACAGAAAATCAAAATTCACTAAATAATGATACCTCCTGCCCTTTCCCCAGCCCTTGACAGTTACCATTTCACTTTCTAAGAATTTTTCAATGCTAGTTACCATATGTGAGTGAAATCATACAGTAACTCAAGCTTAGTACATTGACAAAGTATCCTCAAGGCTTGTCTGTTTCAGACCTACATGACACAAGTGATGCACACATGACCCATAGGACTATGTATACATTGTGTGTGAGTATGAATTTGTATATGTGTGGCTCATTCATGGTTCATACATGGTTGTGTGTCAGTATTTATATGCGTTTGTGTGTATAAATTATTATTATGCACACATACATACCATGTGAGTGAATGCATCACCATGATTGTGGTTCGGTTATATATTCCTGTGTTTTCACATACATGTCATTATTTATGCATATTCATAGATGTATATGCAAACATGTTTGTTGTTCCAACTGAAGATTGTCAGTTAATCTTTCCTGCTGTCTCCTGCACATTGTTGGCTGCATTAATGTTTCTGCATTAGTCATAGCATTGCTGGAACAGGGACTAATTAGCTTGCTCACTTTGGGTGAAATAAATATCTCAATGTGCAGAAACTCTTAAGAAATGTAATGTTCAAACTTTGAAAGGTACTTTGCACTAAAAGGTAATAAAGCACAGAAGTGCAAAGGCAAATCACTTGAGAAATGATTTTTGAAGCTTTCTGGGAGAGGGTGAGTGTCTGAATCTCCCTCCAAGTTAACAGTGCACTCTTGGGCTGTCTCTCCTAACGACATTAGTACAAAACACACACACATGCCATCTTGGTCATTTATATCACAGTATCTTGAAATGTTTTTAGTTAGAAAATGCTTCTGTGTCTTTGGCTGAAGAACCAGAATGCTGAAAACCTATTTTATTAATTAACTAAGTTCCATAGTTCACATTTTCCTTGATTCTTTTCCACTCCAGCACCCATCTAGGTGACTACATTATGTTCAGCATCGTGCTTTCTTGATTTGACAGTCTCCTAGACTTTCCTTGCTTTTGGTAACTTTGACAGTTCGGAGGCATATTTGTCATGGGTTTTATAGCACTGCCCTCAATTAGAATTTATCCAATATTCTTGTTACAATCTGATTGAGTTTGTGTGTTGGGTAAAAAAGTCACAGCAATACTTATTTTCAGCATCCATTGTATCATGAACCCAGGGAGTCGGCGTGGTGGGGCATAACTGTAATCCCACTACTCAAGGTGCAGAGCTAGGAGGGATTCTTCTATATGTAGATAGGTTTTTCTCCCTCATTACTTAGCTATTCCATTACTTATTTCTTTGTATTTATACCTATGTATTGGAAATGCTGTGGGTTATAACCTGACATTGCTGTCTTTTTTATTTATCACTAGAAAATTCTGTCTATTGGTCAGTAGCAAGTCTGTGTATTGGGTCCTGTGTCCCACTGACTTCCTGGAGTTTTCTATTATTTTGCTAAGATCGTGTGTGTGTGTGTGTGTGTGTGTGTGTGTGTGTGTGTGTTTGTGTGTTTTGTCCCAGCCCTAGACCTAGTCATTTCTACAAGGAGTCTGGCTCTCCCCCATTAAAAAAACAGTTTGTGAAACTGTAATATGGATTTTATATGTTCTCATTGATGCCAGAAGTTATTGATTCTATTTAACTGAGACATAATTTCTATATCTTTAGGTCTATGCCTTTTTAAAATTATCATTATAATGGTGATGTACAGAAAAGCTACAGATGTATAAGTCAGGTAATGAATACATTTTTTGGACAATATCTCCCCTTCCCTTACTTTCTCTGTTTTTCTCTCCCATCTCACCAACAAATTGTATAGTTCATTTTCAACATAGTGTTCAGTGAATTTGTATGACTACTGAATTTGTATGACTTTTGTATGACATATTTTGCAAGTTGTGGGGTTTGAACTCAGGGCCTGGGCACTGTCCCTGAGTTTCTTTGTGTTCAAGGCTAGCATTCTACCACCTAATCCATAGTGCCACTTCTGGCCTTCTCTGAGTAGTTTATTGGAGAGCCTCATGGACTTGCTTGCCTGGGCTGGCTTCTTACTGTGGCCCTCACATCTCAGCCTCCTGATTAGCTAGGAGTACAGGTATGAGCCTTTGGCACCCAGCATCTATGACTGATTTTTAATGCTGGAATGGTGCTCTCTCTCTCTCTCTCTCTCTCTCTCTCTCTCTCTCTCTCTCTCTCTCTCTCTCTCTCTCTCTCTCTCTCTCTCTCTCTCTCTCTCTCTCTCTCTCTCTCTCTCTCTCACCCACCCACCCACAGACACACACACACACACACACACACACACACACACAGAGATTTCCTATGATGTAGATACTTCAGGGAAACGTATTCTAAAAATCTTTTTTTAAAATTGTGAACACACTGTACAGAGGAGTTACAATTACATGGGCAAGATAATGAATACATTTCTTATCAAGCATTGCAGTCTCCTCCTTTGTTTACCCTTCACATCCCTTCCCAGTCTCCCTCTGCCCCCCACCCAATCCTCCCCCCCACCAAAGTTATAAAGTTCGTTTTCAACATGACCACTTGTACTTCTCATTGTTGCAACGGGTCCACCTGTATCCTTAAACGACTTGTTTTTATAAGGATGTGGGCAAAGAAGAATTGAGAAGCTGTAACCATCCTGGCTGGGCTTATGGGAGAAAATACGAGATTCATGAAATGGAAAATCCTGGGAAATTTAGAGCTAGGAAGAGTGAAGCTGGCCAAACAAGGTGGCTTCCTACTGAATTTTGTAGTATTTATTTTTCCCAGTGGTTGGCAAGGGAGGGCCTCATCATCAGGGGCACTAGAGACTTTGATTCCACTCATTTATGAATGGGACATTATACATGAATCAGACGTTTTAGTCTTAAACAAATGAAGTCATGGCCCTCTGTGGCTGCATTATATTTGAAAAGCGGATTATTTGAAAACACAATCTGTGTAATTACAGAATAATAAATTATTAACTGAGAGGACTTTTTTACGGCTCTTGGTGATGTATCCTGCTATTTTTGCAATATTTTGTATGAGCATTCTAAGGTACTGTATGATTGATCTTCTTTCGAGAGTTTTCCTTCCCTCTTTCCAACTTCCTAACTTCCTAACTTTCTTCTCTTGTACTTGTTTTTGTGCCTTGAGCTGAAGAGCTGAAGGACAGTGCTCAGGCCCAGAGTTCAAGCCCCACAACCGACAAAAAGAAAAGTTTTCTGGAGAAGGATCTAAGCCTGGAGTCACAACTCTGTCAGCACGCACTGACCTCTGTCACTTGCTGACACCAGAGTGACAGGAAGCAAACAAGTATAAATTCCTCACTTAGTGCAAGCTTCAGGATCTTCATGTTCCCCTGTGCTCCCCTGCTTGCTTACATTCTGTTTTTGCCCATTTATTTACAAGTCTTGACCCAATTCTTCGTAATGGTATCTGGCAAGTCTCACATTTGGTAAGTAGGTGTTCAATCCCCATTTCTCCTGGAAGGTGCATGCCTTTGTTTAAATCTCGGAGTATTTCATTGTTCCAGTGTCTCACCTCTATGAGAAGTTCAATGGAATAGTTGTGGGGATTTTTTCTTTTCTGTTTTTTGTAAGGCATGGGGCTTGAGCTCTGGGTCTGGGCACTGTTCCCGAGCTCTTTTTGTTCAAGATTAGCACTCTACCACTTAAGCCAAAGTGCCACTTCTGTTTTTTTTCTGAGTAGTTTATTGGAGATAAGAGTCTTACCAACTATCCTGCTTGTGTTGATTTTGAACTATGATCCTCAGATCTCAGTCCCTTGAGTAGCTAGGATTATAGATGTGAGCCCTGCAACCTGCTGAAGAAGTTTTTGACTTGCAATTTGTCTGGACATTTTTGTGCACATTTGGTTTGATGTTATTTGTGGTTTTCTTCTGGCTGGAAATTTTATGCAAATATTTCACTTACTTGTGTGAGAATTGCTTTGACACATTTATTAATCACAGAATAGGGTCTGGGAAAGCAAATTCCCAGCCCTAAGCTGTGTTTTCTTGTTTCTCCATGGTTCTCTAATAATTTACCTGCACATGGTCTCTCCAGAGTGACTTTCACTCTTGTGCTGTGAGTCTTCTGTCCGCAAGATGCTTCTCACATGAAGTGCACTCTCTCCTAGTCCATGAATGTTAGCACACAGCTCCCTGTGTAAAGGCACATTGAACAACACCCTCACAGGCCTGTGACTACCTGTGTACCATTCAGAACTGCAAGGTCCATATCTTTCTAATCCAATAGACCTATTCCAGAATCGACTAAATAGCTGAAAAAGATTTAATAAACAGAATCATCAAAATTTGGCAAGAATAAACAAAAACATCACATTGCATTAGTGTAATTGGCTGGTGTGTCTGTCTCCACTACAAATTTATGAGCTACAGCCAGGATTTATACTGCACATTGGGGTGTAGCAGAATCCAATGTTTATCATTTTATAAGGACAGAAATCAAAAGATGAAACATAGAATGTCATGTGCTACTTCAGGAGAGGAAAAGAGAGAAAAGATGAATAGAAGATAGAATCACAAGGAGAAGAGCCCAGAGTCAGTATATCATCAGTCCCAGTCAACTAAGGAATGATGATTTATTGGGAGACCTGGCAGAGTTCTGCAAAAGCCGTTCTTTTTTATTATTTTAATAAGTTCTATTGTGAAAATACTGTACAGAGAGGTTACAGTTACATGAGCAAGTTAATGAGTACATTTCTTATCAAGAATTGTTGCCTCCTCCTTTTTTCCCCCTACCATCCTTTCCCTCCCACTTCCACAACTATACTCACCTCTCCACCTCTGACTCCCCTCCACCTCACCCCATAAACACCTGCTGAAATTGTAAAGTTCGTATTTCAACAGTGTCTTCTACATCTCATTGTTGCAATGGGTCAACCTGTATCCCTATTTAAACATTTTGTTTTTTCCCTTCCCATTCTGAAATTATACCAGCATTAAACACAGTGAAAACAGGGGTTATACAGTGGGGAAGGGACATACAAAGCAACAAAAAACATCAGATGGTACCTTATAAATATATTAGAAAAAATAGAAAGAAAGAAAAAAATTACTTGTGTCCCTATCTTGGGGTTCATTTCGCTTAACATCATCTTAACTGGTAATATGTATATAGCTTTTGACCTTTTCTACATGTCCCAGACATATACTAGTTATTGCAAATAACTAGGTAAACCGTGGGACCTATGTTTCTTTGGGTCTGGCATACTTCACTTATTATAATTTTTTCTGTCTTTCCATTTCCTAAAAAATGGGGCAATGCCATTCGTTCTGATTTAGGTATAGAATTCCCTTATATATGTATATATATATGCATATATATGCATATATATACATACATATATGTATATTGTGTGTGTTTGTGTATCACATTTTCTTGATCCATTTATTTACTGAGGGGCATCTGGGTAGGTTCCATATCTTAGCCATGGTAAATAATGCTGTAATAAACAGTAGTGCTGGTAGATTTAGTATGGTGTTGTTTGTGATCATTTGGGTAAATGCCCAAAATTGAGATTTCTGGGTCATAGGGGAGATCTATGTGCAGTCTTTTGAGGAACCTCCATACTATTTTCCAAAGTGATTGAACAAGTTTATACTCCCACCAACAATACAGTAGGGTTCCCTTTTGGCCACATCTCCTCCAGCATCAGTTGTTATTAGAGTTCTTGATTATAGCCATTCCAACTGGGGTGAGGTGGTATCTCAATGTTATTTTGATATGCATTTCTTTTATGGCTAGAGAGGTTGAGCATTTCTTCATTTGTCTATTGGCCATTCTTCTTCACATAATAACAAAAGCACAAATAAACACAAAAATGAAGGATCCACACTTAAAACTGGTACCAATTTTAAAACAAAACTAGACAACAACCAAAGGCTGAGTTGGGGACTAACGGGTCCCCAGTACATCCCTACCAGAACTCTGTGCTGTTCTCATTCAGCAAGCTGAATCCAGAGTCTGCTGAATGAGCCTGCCATGCTCACCCAGAACTTCCCAACCTCAGAAAACATAGAACAGAAAACACACCAAAGTAAACTAGACAGACAAGTGGCCACAAAGACAAAATCAATTCTCAGTGAATGAGACGACATCCCACCACCATTCACTTACCAGGGGACTTGAACCCCACTCCCCTCCACTCACCTCTGGAGGATTTTTTTTAGATTCTTGCAAACATTGACCTAGGGGCCTTCCAAAGTGGAGGAGAATTCCCAGTCATCTTGGGGCAAGGGAAAAATGTCCCTAGCAGTGGTCCCCTAAGACTGACAGATTCTCCCCCATGCTCAGACCCCCTGAGCCAAGGCCTGAGGCTGAGATCTAACTGGGGCCACTTGCAGGTGGTCAGTGGCAGTTTCATCATTGACAAAAAAGCAAGTTACCAAAGCAGAACCAGCAGTTTTTGTTTTTGTTTTAAACGAAGTAGGACAAAGTCTAGGGGTGTCTCAGGAGTAGACTCACTTTGCCCCATATTTTTCCTGTAAAATAAATCCAATTACAAATATGGCAAGCAAAAGCAAAAGCACAATGAGACACAGACAGACATGATTATACACAGAATGAGGAGGGATACCCAAACCAAAAGTTACTTTTTAAGCAAGCTCCCATCCAACTAGGACTGCTAGGACTGGTGGAATTGAGGGGTCCAGGCGTCCCTGGACCTCCTCAGCCGTAGCGGACTCTGCTGAGTCCAGCCTCACCCTACTTTTGGCCTCACTCTGGCGCCTTCTCTACCTAGGTTGCCCGCATTTACCTCGAGGCTTTTCTCGGAACTTCTCTCCAACATCCAAGTGCTCACACACTGTCCTACCAGTCAAGGACTTCAATCCCCCTCAGGTTGGAGTGGCTAAGAGCTCTATACTGGACAAGCCCCCATTAAATGTAGTAGGAAGACCCACTACTCAGGGCAGGCAAGCCCACCTAATCTTCCGGAGTGACAGACTCCACCACAACAAAGTTGTTAATAAGGAAGAAACTTTATTGAGGTTCCTACATTCCTACACTGACCAGCCAGGGCCTCAGCACAGGCTCAGGAGCTGATACTGTGACCCCGAGGGGCCCCCATTCTTTGGTTTTTAAAGACAAAATCCCTAAGGTCAAGCCTGGTCAAGCACAGGTGACCAATGGTATCGTAACACACACAAAGGATTATATGGTCATACCAGACCACACACAGTTGGGTAATAGGTCGAGTTTACTGTAAGCATGTGCAAAAGGCAGGGTTTACCATAAAGCATGTGGTGTCACCAGTTGATGCCAGATTGTAACCTATCTGTTTTATGGGTCAGTCCTTAACTGAACAATCAAGGTGGGTTAGGTTGTTAAGGGGAGAGGGACCTAGAGGCATTCTTTCCATTCCAAGAACTGGGCTAGTTGGAGCCAAGGTCAAGTTAACCTTGTTTAGAGGGTTTTTTTTCTCTAAAATCCCTAAAACAAAGGCAAAGCCAGGAAAGAAGCTGTACCAGCTCGAGTCTCCTCTCAGGGCATACTTCAGTATATATGTGAGAATAAAAGTAGAAAACTTGAAGGGATAGGTGGGGTTGGCGTAAGGGAAGGAAGAAAAGTGGAAAGTTTGACAATGATCCAGATGTGTTGTACATTGAAGTGTACATACACTCTATTCAACATACATACATACATACATACATACACTCTATTCAACACTGACATGATGAAGCAAAACCCTTTTGGACTACTAGCTGAAGATTAAAAATGTTTTGTTTTAATATTAACAGACCAGAAGCATAAACCTTTAAAGATAAATAAGAGGATAGCATTGACATATTGGTGAGGATGTGCTCTTTTCAATACAAAATTTAATAAGTGTCAAGTCTGCTGCAAATGTAAATTTTATTTGCCAATTCTTTTTGCAAATTGCTTAAAATATAAAGAACCAAATTCCAATATCCCTTCACTTCCAAAAAAATCTTATAGATCTTTACGTTTCTCAGTTGTTTCTAAATATCTTAATGTAATGCACTATTGGAACTAATTTCATTCCACATTTTAATTTAAATTTAAAATCATTAAAGTCTTTTAAAAGCCTCTCACTCCGGCACAGGTATGGATAAAGAACTGATGTGGTCAGAAGCAGAATTATTCAGAAGACTGTAAATGGATGCTTACCTAGTTTCCTCTCTGCTGGATCATAGAATACAAACTGTCCTAATTGAAAAAAGTTAGCCTTCCCAGGTTTTCTGCATATAAATACTCCATCAACATTTTGTTATTAGAGGATTATTCATGATTAGCTATATGTTGATTGATAATGACTGAGCATGAGAGAAAGGTGAGGGAAAACCATCTACACTTCAGTGAGGTTCTGACTTGTGTTTCACAAAGTGTTATGAAAGCTCTCCATGAGAAATCTAGCAGCTGCATTTCTAAAAAGTCCTTGTGTGCTTACACTTTCTGATACTGTCTCAATTCAAGTACTTCTCCTTGGAGTTCCATACTATTCAATGATGCTGTATGAGCTCCTTGTTTTGCAGACCGGTCTTGGTGATAAAATTTGTGCTTTTCAAAATTGCTCTCCCTATTCCATCCACAAAATGTGGACAAAAATTATCTGAAAAAAATTGTATCTGTTGATAGTGCATATACTTTTATTTTTCATTACAAACATAGAATGTAGTAAAAATTTTCATAGCAATTACTCTGCACTAGTTTGTGGGCAGATTCTAATGTAAATAATATGCTGTGTTCACGTAGAGAATTTGACTATCCAAATTTTAATATGCCTGTGGTCCTAAAACCAATACCCTACTGATATTGAGTGACAAATACAACTTCCTATAAGTATAGAAGTTTTCATTGTATCTTTTTAATATATATTTTTATTGTAAAGATACTGTATGGAGGGGATACAGTTACATTAGTAAGGTAATGAGTACATTTCTTTATTTTTCCTCTATTGTCGTTCATGGGGCTTGAACTCTGGGCCAGAACGCTGTCCTCAGCTCTTCAGCTCAAGGATAGCACTCTACCACTTGAGCTACAATGCCACTTCCTGTTTTTTTGGTGGTTTATTGGAGATAAGAATTTCTCAGGGACTGGGAAGGTGGCTCAGTGGTAGAGTGCTTGCCTTGCATGCATGAGGCCCTGGGTTCGATTCCTCAGCACCACATAAGCAAAAAGAAAAAAGCCAGAATTTCTCGGATTTCCTGCCCGGTCTGGTTTTAAATCCCGATCCTCAGATCTCAGCCTCCTGAGTAGCTAGGATTAGAGGCCTGAGCCACCTGTGCCCAGCATGAGTACATTTCTTATTGAGCACCCTCTCCTTTGTTTTCCCCCTACCATCCCTTCTCTTCACACCTCCCCAACGTATCCCTCCACCCCCTCTTTGATAGAGTGTCTTGTACATATCATTGTTACAATGGGTCAACCTGTATCCTTTCCTCACATCTTAAATGAAGAAATGCTGGCTTGATTTATGCTGATTCTACTTGTGTAGACACATGTAAAATCACTCACCAAGTCCAAGAGCACATCATTTTTTGTCAGTTGGTATAGTTGTGTTCTACACATTTATTGACAGGTTACAAATTATTCTCAAACTTTAATACATTAAAAATACTTTCTTCTTTTCTTATTTTCTTGGCCAGGAAATCAGCCAGACCTCAGTCAGCATTTCTCTCATAGGACTTTTCACATGGGTTGGTTAAATGTTGATCTGAGGTCCAGTCTTCTGAGGACTCACTCATCTGCTTAGGAATTGATGCTGTCTGTTGGAAAAGAGCTCAAGGAAGGATGCCATTTAGAGCCTTATAACTTTATTTTTTTATTGTGAGAATACTGTACAGAGGAGTTACAATTACATGGGCAATATAACGAGTACATTTCTTATCAAGCATTGTTGGCTCCTCTTTCTTTCCCCTTCCCATCCCTTCCCATCTTCCTCCTACACCCGGTCATCCCTCGACCCACCAAAGTTGTAAAGTTCATTTTTCGACAAAACAACATTGAGATTCCACCTCACCCCAGTTAGAATGGTTATAATAAAGAACTCTAATAACAACAGATGCTGGAGGGGATGTGGACAGAAGTGAATCTTTCTACATTGTTGGTGGGAGTGTAAACTTGTTCAAACACTTTGGAAAGCAGTATGGAGGTTCCTCAAAAGACTCCACATAGAGCTCCCCTATGACCCAGCAATCCCACTTTTGAGCATTTACCCAAATGATCACAAACAAGACCATACTAAAACTACCAGCACAACTATGTTTATTGCAGCATTATTTACCATAGCTAAGATAGGGAACCAACCCAGATACCCCTCAGTAGATGAATGGATCAAGAAAATATGGTATATATACACAATGGAATTCTATGCCTCCATCAGAAAGAATGGCATCGCCCCATTTGTTAGGAAATGGTAAGACTTGGAAAAAAATTATATTAAGTGAAGTAAGCCAGGCCCAAAGAAACATAGGTCCCATGGTTTCCCTTATTTGCAATAACTAGTATATGTCTGAGTCAAGCAGAAAAGGTCAGATAAGTTGATGTTAGGGGAATGAATCCCAAGATAAGTATTCAAATGTTTTTTTGCCTTTCATGAAATTGTTTTTAACATTTTTATAAGATGATTTCTATGTTGCTTTGTATGTTCCTCCCCCACGGTATAACCCCTGCTTTCACTGTATTGATGTAGGTATAATTTGTGGAGGGGAAGGGAAAAAACAAATCGTTTAACTTGGGATATAGGTGGACCCATTCCAACAATGAGATATATAACTTTATTCTTTACAAGGGTATTTTCCTGCTACTTTGGTTGTTGAGAGTGTCTATAAGAGCAAGCATTCTGTAGGGAGCTGGGAGACACCATATGTTCTTTACTTACTGATTCCTAAGTGACTTGTACTGCATTTTGCAAGTCGAATCTGTCAAAACCTACCAGTTTTAAGAGATAAGAGGAGTGGTAAAAGAACTCATGGAGACAAATACATTTTCAACATATTTTGTTCCAAGCATTCCATCTAAGGCATAGTCAACAACTAGTGAAACTTGCGTTGGCTGTAAATATGTGTCTTTCTCCATGTGTGCATGTATACATGTGTATATGTATGTGTGAATTTGTGTGTATAGTAACATACATGTGTACATATATAAGGGCATATACACACATATATGCATATATAAATAAATATACATATGCAAATATATGTACATATATATAAATCAGTGTTCAGTGATTTAATCAATAGTTCCCAGCACATTGTCATTCTCTCAAAGTATACATGATAAACTGCTCTGAGGAGCTGTGCTCTATGATGGGTATCCTTTGTTCTCACTTGCCCCATTACCTTGTTTTTCATCCCTGTGAACAACTTCGGTCTACTTACCATAGGATAGCTTTGTTTTCATTACATGTAGTTACTTACTGATAATCAAAGAAAAAGGTTGTTTGTAAAAGAAAAAGAACTTTTACGTCACAAGTTAAAATATCTTATCTATCCCAATGATTCCTATGAGATAAAATTTATAATAGAAGAAAAGTAAAAAGGAATTCCTAGATCTGTTGTTTTGCCATTTAGAATGGCAAAGAATAAAATCACATCACTCTTATAATTCTTAAAAAATGCAAGGGAAACTGTTGGTCCCTATCATGTTCCCACAAAACCAGTGAATTCTGAAGGATAATAGACCAGCAGAAATTCTAAGTAGCAGACATGGAGCATGAAAGAGAAAGACCATGAATGGAAAGGGTGAACGAGAGAAGTACAATAATACTGAAAGTACATAACAGATAAACAAGTGCTGTATGAGAATATTGATACTGCTATCTTTAGACTTTACATGTACATTTGAAAGTATTTGATGTATGATAACCAATCAACATAAAATATAAAATGATTTTGATAAAAAATAAAAATGATGAGTCCCTGCCTGGTTTTAGGATGAGGGTTATGATGGCTTCATAGAATGTGTTCGGTAGTGAACTTTCTCTTTCAATTTCATTGAACAGTTGGAGGAGTATTGGTGTGAGCTCTGCTTTGAAGGCCTTGTAGAATTCTGCTGTAAAACCATCTGGTCCTAGACTTTTCTTAGATGAGAGGTCTCTTATTGCTGTTTCTATTTTCAATGCTTGATATGGGCCTGGAAAGACTTGGAAAAAATTATATTAAGTGAAGTAAGCCAAGCCCAAAGAAACATAGGACCCATGGTTTCCCTCATTTGCAATAGTTAGTATATGTAATGTATAAGTCAAGCAGAAAAGGTCAGATAAGGTGATGTTAGGAAAATGAACCCTAAGATATGTATTTAAATGTTTTTTTTTCTTTCATACATTTGTTTCTAACTCATTTATATGATTATTTCTTTGTTGCTTTGTATGTCCCTCCCCCACAGTATAACCCATGCTTTCACTGTATTTGATGTTGGTATAATTTGTGGAGGGGAAGGGGAAAAACAAGTCATTTAAATAAGGATACAGGTGGACCCATTGCAACAATGAGAAGTACAAGTTGTCATGTTGAAAACGAACTTTACAACTTTGATGGGGGGGGTGGGGGGGAGGATTCGATGGGGGGGAGGCTTGGAAGGGATGGGAAGGGGAAATAAAGGAGGAGGCTACAATGCTTGATAAGAAATGTACTCATTATCTTGCCCATGTAACTGTAACCCCTCTGTACAGTTTTTTCACAATAAAAAAATAAAAAATAAATGAAAATAAAAATGACTCAGAAGAAATTATAAGTGCAAATACAATCTTCCCAGAAGAAATCTCTCAGAGACTTTGAGAAATCTCTCATGATTTTGAAGAGGATAAAGTGGCTGAAGTTAGTATAAATTTAGAAGTATGACAATTCACAAAAATATAAAAAGATATTCATATATTTCATTATATAACTCAAAGCAGAAAGCAAATGTTGTTTAGATGATTTTTTAAAACACAGTCTTTCAGGAGCTGGGAAGGTGGCTCAATGGTAGAGTGTTTGTCTTGCATGCATGAGGCCCTGGGTTTGGTTCCTCAGCACTACAGAAGTAGAAAAAGATGAAGGCTCAAATGGTAGTGCTAGCCTTGAGCTGAGGGACAGCACCCAGACCCCAGAATTCATGCCCCATGACCAACAAAATAAAAATCAACAAAACAATGCTGGGTGCCGGTGGCTCGACTGTAATCCTAGCTATGCAGGAGGCTGAGTTCTGAGAATCACAGTTGAAAGCCAGTCCGGGCAGGAAAGTCCGTGAGACTTTATCTCTAATAAACCACTAGAAAACCAGAAGTGGTGCCATGGCTCAAGGTCTAGAGTGCCACCCTAGAGCTGAAGAGTGCAGGGACAGCACTCCGGCCCAGAGTTAAAGCCTCACGACTGACAAAAACAAAAAACACAAAAACAGTCTCTCACTTTTGTGGTCTCAACTCTGTAATACCGCCGCTTCCGACGAGGGCTAAGATTTTGGGTGTGGACATTTATCATCCCTCCTGATTCAGACTGTACTTGATGATTTATTTAATAAATATTTTGTTCTTAATTTTCTTCTTTGTAAACTCACATGCACCTATAAAAAATCTTTGGCCATCCCAGTAAGCTTCTCAAAGTACCTCCTGATGACGACTTATAAAAAGTTGTATTATATTACAAAAAGGGAAACAATGCAACAAATAAAGAAAACCAAAAGTTAAATATTAATGATTAATAAAATAAAAAACCAAACAATTACCAGTGTACTATTTTCTCATATTCCTGTGCATTTAAAACTGGCTAAGATTATGATGTTCAAAAAGAGGATTTTGTTTTGGTTTTTATTTTGGGTCCAGTCGTGGGCCTGAACTCTGAGCCTGGGCGCTGCCCCTCAGCTCT
This sequence comes from Dipodomys merriami, assembly GCF_024711535.1. NCBI lineage: Eukaryota > Metazoa > Chordata > Mammalia > Rodentia > Heteromyidae > Dipodomys > Dipodomys merriami. Next base: position 16,870 of record NW_027203629.1, on the reverse strand, counting down.
TCAGCTCAAGGCTAGCGCTCTACCACTTGAGCCACATCACCACTTCCGGCTTGTTGTTTGCTTATGGGTGCTGAGGAATCGAACCCAGGGCCTCAAGCATGCAAGGCAAGCGCTTTACCACTGAGCCACCTTCCCAGCCCCTCAAAAAGAGTTTTATAGGCTATGAGTAGTCTTTAAAATTACCACTAAGATTACTTTTTATGGCTCATCTCATCATTTATATATGGCTTATATCATCATTTGTTCCTCACTAACATGTTAAGTAAGGAAGCCCTAAAAATTTAAAGAAACTATATGGTTAACAAAGTCTTAACTCTTCACTCTGCTTCTTTACTCAAAGACTTTGCAATTTCTTATTGGTAATGTTTGTATAAACTCTGAAAGGTACATAATTAGTACCATATGTCTGCTACCATAAGCCTTAAATACTTTATAGAAAAGTTTATGACCAGCCAAACAGTCCTAATTTTGGCATATATATGCAAATTCCCAAAATTAAATACATTTAAAACTTAACAAACCTTAACACTTGCTGCAGTGTTCATTATGACAGGTGCCTTGTATAGAATAAATGAATTTCTCCTCTTATACATCTCTTGAACAACAAATATCTGGAATTATTTTGTTTTTGACATGCCAATCTTGACTTTATTCTTAAATGTGTGCTTATGTAAGAAATACATGGTTTTAACAGTTTGTTGTATTGCTAAAAAAGAAGAAGAAGAAGAAGAAGAAGAAGAAGAAGAAGAAGAAGAAGAAGAAGAAGAAGAAGAAGAAGAAGAAGAAGAAGAAGAAGAAGAAGAAGAAGAAGAAGAAATACATGGTTCTAAAATTTCACAAGAATTCTTTTGAACTTACTTTTTTTTTGAATTGTCTAGTTTAAGAAAATCAATTACACTTTATATATAAAAAATGTTCTGTGCTCAATTAGGCAGCAAATACGCTAAAATTGGAACAATACAGAGAAGATTAGCATGGCCCCTGAGCAAGGTTGACATGCAAATTAGTGAAATGTTCCATATTTTTGCAACAACAGATGCTGGAGAGTATGTGGCCACAGGGAACTCTACTGCATTCTTGGTGGGTATGTAAACTTGTTCAACCACTTTGGAAAGCAGTATGGAGGCTCTTCAAAAGACTCCATATAAAGCTTTCCTATGACCCAGCAATCCCACTTTTGGGCATTTACCCAAATGATCACAAACAAGACCATACTAAAACTACCAGCACAGCTATGTTTACTGCAGCATTATTTACAATAGCTGATATAGAGCCAACCCTGATGCCCCTCAGTAGATGAATGGATCAAGAAAATATGGGTGTACATACACAACAGAATTCTATGCCTCCATCAGAAAGAATGGTATCACCCAATTTGTTAGGAATTGGAAAGTCTTGGAAAAATTTTATTAAGTGAAGTAAGCCAAGTCCAAAGAAACATAGGTCCCGTGGTTTCCCTTATTTTCAATAACTAATATATGTCTGGGATAAGCAGAATAATTCAAAAGCTATGTGCATATGAGCAGATAAGATGATATTAAGGGAAATGAACCCAAAGACAGGGACACAAGTATGTTTTTTCTTTCTTGTTATTGTTTCTAATGTACTTATGATGTGCAATATGATTTTTTTTGTTTCTGTATATGTTCCTCCCGCACGCTATAACCCCTGTTTTCATTGTATTTGAAGTTGGTACACCTACATCCTGTGTATACGTTTCTCTAATTTGACGAGGAGAAGGGAAATACAAAATGGTTAAATAGGGATACAGGTTAACCCATTGTATCAATGAGATGCACAAGACACTCTGCTGAAAAATGAACTTTACAATTTAGGCAGGGGAAGGGGGAAGGGGAGCGTATTTGTGGAGGTGGGAGGGAAGGGATGGTGGGAAGAGGGAACAATGCTTGTTAGGAAATGTACTCATTATTTGCTCTCATAAATGAGACACCTCTGTACAGTTTTTTTATAATAAAAATCATATGAAAATGTTCTTATGTCGTGGTAGTGTAAAAATATCAGGGACAGAATAATGAAGGAATGTTGTAGACTGAGGTGAAGTCCATATGAAAATGTGCAAAACTGATAAAACGTAAAAGTATCAGAGCAGTATATTGTGTTTTACATCATTTAGGTTACATTGAAAAAATATGGAAGACCTAGAAGAATGAATTTTCTTTTTGATATCCTATCATAATTCCTTAGCAGGATGAACTCTTTCCTCATTGTTGTAAAGGCATCATCAGATGAGAGGAACTGAATTTTTTTGTTGGCTTCCTTACATTTATTTGTCAGTTTGAAATCTGAACTACTAGTTTATGTCTGAGACAAGAAGAAAAGGTCAGATAAGTTGATGCTAGGTGATATGAACCCCAAGATAAGTAGTCAAACGTTGTTTTTTCTTTCTTGCAATTGTATCTAACATATTTATAAGATCATTTCTTTGTTGCTTTGTATGTCCCTCCCCCATGGTATAATCCCTGCTTTCATTGTATTTGATGTTGGTATAATTTGTGGAGGGGAAGGGCAAAAACAAACTGTTTAAATAGTGATATAGGTGGACCCATTACAACAATGAGATGGACAAATTGTTATGTTGAAAAACGAACTTTACAACTTTGGCAGGATGGCGGGGGGCGGGGGGCAGTTGAGGGATGGGAAGAGGAAACAAAGGAGGTAGCAGCAATGCTTGATAAGAAATGTACTAATTGCCTTGCCAATGTAATTGTAACCCCTCTGTACAGTATTTTCACAATAAATTTTTTTTAAAAAAAGAACCTAAGGGAAATTAGACACACAGGCTTTGGAAAGTGTAAAGTCGGCTCCTGGATGGCAAGCAGACTCCACCCTCCTTGCAGCAAATTTTCTACCCAGTACTTGCGTTATCTAGGCATGCAGCAAATTTTCTACCCAGTACTTGCGTTATCTAGGCAACTGGCACACATGGAAGAGGTCACATCTGCATCTGCTGAGGTCACATCTGAATTTGATGTGGCCACAACTTTCTCCGCCCATACCTTAGATAAGGCCTAGCCCAGGCCCAGATGCCCTTTCTCTGCTCTTTTCTAGCTCTTTCTCAGCTCTTTCCTTCTCTTCTCTTTCCCAGGTCTCTTCTATTTCCTAGCTCTCTCTTTCCCACCTTTCCCAGGTGCTCTCTTTTCTAGCTATTTTCTCTCTTATTCCCAGCTCTTCAAGCTCTCTTTCCCAGTCCTTTCCCCACCACGCTGAGGACCAAGATGGCCTGGTGTCAGCCGGAATGATGAATAAACCTACCCCTTACCTGAACACCACGTACATACTGCTGTACTTCCTTAGCTACCTCTTTTTAAAATCCTAACAGAAAGTGACCATTTAGGATGAATGATATTTGATTTTACAATCAGAAAAATATTTTAAAAATTATATAGATATAAAATACTCCAAAAGATTTATTCTATGAATCTACCCCTTAGAACAAATGATAAGAAGGTGGTTAATGTATTTTAGGATAATATATATATATTCACATACCTATTTATGTTCACATAAATTTCACTTAAACAACAATCAAATGACTATATTTCTACCTTCTAGTTGGAATATACTTAAATCTCTAAAAATGACTATGATGCTGCTATAAAGAGCAATTTCCCAATTGTCCTCCATAGAGGGCATCCACAACGTATTTTGTGATAGGGCCAAAGCCTGAGTCAAGAAACTTCCCAATGGTGTCCAGTGGGTAAACTGTTTTGATTTGGTTTAAAGAAAACAAAAAAGAAACATTATTAATACCTTGCTCTTTTGTGAGGTGGAGACCATCTATGAGAGAGAGTTCCTACCTTGCTCTTCAAAACAGTTGTAATGAAAAAGGAAGGGACAAGACTGTGAACTTACGATGCACAGACTTGAGTGTCATGCACTGAGAGTCAAGGCGGCCCATTAGTCGAGAAACAAGGAGTTGCAAGTCTAACCCACAAGACACGGCAACATCAGGCAGGCCATAGGCAGTGACAGTGAATTTGTAGCCCTATTCATTATTACTGCTGTCAGAATGAAAGAGGACCATCTTAAACGTCACGTTCTAGAGACAAACAAAAGTCATGTGGTCAACAAGATGGAAGGAGGCAACAACTCAGCAGTGAAGTATGTTCTTTGTGACTCAAAAAAAATCTTAAAAGCAGTCTCCATTTCTACAAGTTCAAAATTATTAAGGGAGAAATGTACAGAGATGATACCAAAACACAAAACTCACAACTACAGGTAGAAAGCAGAATTAGTAGAAAACTGCTGTTCAGCTTTCTAAAACTCAAGTGACTATCTGCTCAACCAGTGATCACTGGCTCAGTTCTTTGTTCTCAACCAAGACCCTTGATAGGAGAGAGAAGTAAACAGTCTGAAGCAGGCTGCAGCCCAGATATTAAACAGATCTGTCAACTGGGCTCCTAGCTTTCACCATGGTTCAAGTCTTTCTCTTGGATCCACTGGCCCTTCTGAACTCAGAAATTAACAGCTCTTTAATTTACTCTGGACAACCCTGGGTATTAGCCAATTTCCTATGAAGAGCCAGATAGTTAAATTTTTAGCTTTTGTGGGCTACATAATCTCTACTGCAACTGTTCCTCTCTACAAGTAGAGTATCAAAGCAACTGTCAGAAATATGTGTGTGGTTACATTCTAGAAATGTGACTGTATTAAGGTTTGTACTTAGAGCTTTGAGTCTTTTTCAGCTATTTTGCTCATGGCTGTCATTCTACCATTCAAGCCATGTCTCCACTCTGGTTTTTTGCTGGTTGAGATGGGGCTCTCAGATTTGTCTACCTAGGCTAGCTTTAAATCTTATTCCTCAAATATCAACCTGTTGAGTAGCTAGGATTTTGAACAATATGAACATGAGCCACCAGAGCCTAGCTAGTCCTTTCCAAACACCATACCTTTATTGCTCTAAAATTGGAAAAAGGACAAGAATTGCTACAGACATACTTATTTACCTTGTTTGGGAAATATGACTTACCTTTGGCCACTTATAAGTACCAACTTTTGTGCCAAAGTGTGTCTTCCCACCTCTAGAGTCTGTAAATTCCAGATAATCATACCTGTGAAGGCATAATCTCTATTATATTCTTTCTCTTGTTTTTGATCCACTATTGCTTGGAAGAAAAAACGTGAGTCTTAGCACTTTTCGGTTTCACACATCTCATCAAATTCCACTTAAAAATAGGTTGCCCCTGGGCTAACAAAAACAGATACTTCATGGCAGTTTTTTCATATTTATGGGCAGATTTTTTGGTCCATGTATGTAGTACCACAGGCTGTTCCTGCTGCCAGGTCTCAACATCCAGCTAGGCAGACAAATGAGTAAGAGAAAATTCCAGATATTACTACACAACCAACTGTCACAATAGACTATCAGTGCTGTAGATCACAGGCTTTGACAGCCCTGATGAAATTTTACACAGGCTAATCTGATTTCCTGTCTATGCAGAGATCAATAGACATCTATCACTCAGCAGAAATGCATTAGGATTATACTTTAGGGACTCATGCTTTTATCTTTTAGCGGTGACAGAACTATTTTTAAAAATAAGTACTGGTATGAATTCCACTGGAGAAAAACACTGAATTAAAAGATTAAGAGCTCACATTTTTACTTAGGACCTTGGCATGTCTAAGACCACTCTTTTTTTCCTCTTAAATATAAAGAAAGTTTTCTTTTTAGCTCATGATTCTAATCCTAGTTACCCAGGAGGATGAGATCTGAGGATTGCAGTTTGAAGTCAGCTTTGTCAGGAAAGTCTTATCTGTAATTAAAAGCCAGAAATTGCTCAAGTGGTAGAATGCTAGTCTTGAGAAAAAGGAGCTAAGGGATAGTGCCCAGAACCAGAATTCAACCCCCAATATTGGCAAAAAAAAAAAAAACCCGATTAGGATTGGATGCTTTGGCTCAAGTGGTAGAGCATTGGCTTTGAGCTGAAGAGCTCAGGAACAGTGCCCAGGCTCAGTTTAAGCCCGACAACCAACAAAAACATCAGGGTTGGAGGCATGGTTTAGTTGGTTGGTAGAGCACTACCCAATGAGCCAAAGCAACAGGTACTAAGTTTGAGTTCCAGTCTTACACCAAAAAACAAAATGAGAAATAAAAAAGATCTGCTAAATGTATATGCCCTTTCTACTACCATCAGGAAGTTATGAAACTCAAAAAGACTGTGAACAAATGTTATATAATAAAAATTAAGTATGGGAGATAATTCTTTTAAACACTAAACCTTCTTATTTTTCTTTCCATGTATATTTTCTCTTTTAGACTTCATTTTGTGTGTGTGTGTGCCTGTCATGGGGCTTGAACTCAGGGTCTTGGTGCTCTCCCTGAGCTTTTTCATTCAAGACTAGCACTCCACCACTTGAGCCACAGCTCAAGCCTACCCCTCCTCATCTGCCCCCCTCCACCAACTAGTTATTTGGAAATAAGAGTCTCACAGGCTTTCCTACCTACACTGGCTTCAAATTGAGATCCTCAGATCTCAACACCTGAGTAGTTAGTATTACATGTATGAGCTACAAGCACCTGGCTAGACAAATCTTTCAGACTTTATTTACATAGATTTTATGTAACTTAATATAACCTAAAATGATTAGATAAATTATACAGCTTTTCGGCCTCCTTTCTAGTGCTAATGACAAATCAAGATGATATTTACTATCCTTGTTGGCAAAAATACCAATAAAGCGTCTAGAGGCAACTTATTTGTATATATCTGTAGTCCAGTATGTTTTATATGGTAGAGTCATATCTCTCTGAAGAGAGGACACAATACAGGTTCAGGGCCAACTGAAGTTATCTTGCTCAGTCCTCCTTCAGGGTCATTGCAGAGCTTCTTCAACAGCTCTGTTAAGGTAGTGAACTCTCTCAAGAGAGTACATTGTGAAATGTCCAAAGAACAGAAGTCTAGGAGGAAGATGAGCTAAAGGAAGATGAAGGATGTACTCAGTATTCACTGCACATGCTGGTATTTCCACCAGCCCCCTCCCTGCTTATTGAAAATAGCCACTTCTCCTTACCAGTTGACGAGCTGCCATGGAAAACACTGAATTACACAATTTTTCTTTTTTTTGAGGGGGGGTCTGGTCGTGGGGTCTGAACTCTGGGCCTGGGCGCTGTCCCTCAGCTCTTCAGCTCAAGGCTAGCGCTCTACCACTTGAGCCACAGTGCCACTTCTGGCTTTTTTCTTTTTGCTTATGTGGTGCTGAGGAATCAAACCCAGGGCCTCATGCATGCAAGGCAAGTGCTCTACCACTGAGCCACCTTTTCAGCCCTACACAGTTTTTCTACTATGTTTTTTCCACTATACTGTGACAAAAGGGATTCTAAAATCACTCTCATGCTTACCAGAAACTGTCCCACATCTATCAAAACATAAAGTAGTTAATATTTTATATGGTAAGAACATCATTTACCACATTATTATCAAGTGCAAAGCTAGGGAAGGCTATAGAAGCTGACTACCAAAGCAGGGAGAGGGAACAGCAGATCACAAGACCATTAAGCATCATCCAAATGAACAATGTCAATTTAATTACCTCTGAAAGGGAAAAGCTGTGAAAACTGCAGTAGTTGGTACGAGTGACAGTTAAGTTTAAGGTGAGTTTTTGGGTTGCTTTTCAATGAAGTGGAGATATCACTCTAAGTTATATCTGATCCCAGCACTCAGAAGGCTGAGGAAGAACTGAGAATTCAAGTGCAGTCTGGGTAGACAGCAAGTTCAAGGCCAGTATGGGCTACACAGTGAAAACTTATCTAAAAAGAAGTGGTGCTGCCTGTAGTCCTAGCTACTTGGGAGGACTACAGTTTAAGGTCAGCCTAGACAAGAAGTTTGAGAGAACTCATCTTGAGCAACCTCATTTCAACCAATAAAAATCTGAACGTGTGATTATATAGTTGTAGTTCCAGATATTTGGGAAGTACAAATAGGAAATTTGCCATCCAAGCTGGCCCAGACATAAATGTAATACCCTATTACTCTATTTGGAAAATAAGTAAAAAGGGGGGTGTGGCTGATTCAGGAGTTCTGGATTGTAATGATTTTTCTGTCACTAGAGGGCAGTGTTGAGTTTCCTAATGCAGGAATTACCAGGGCAAAATTGTGAGATCCTATAGAGAGCTCATCAGAACTAGATCCTAATTTTGCCTCCACTAATTGCTCATTGCTGCTTTGCATCATTTTGAACTAAGTCTTTCTATGTAAAATGTGGTTCATATTTATACATAGTTACAGGCAACAACAACAACAAAAGACCTATGAAAGTCTCTTCAAATGGGAACCTAGATGGCCTTATTGAGTAGGGGATAATAAAGCAAGGTTTTGTTATTATCTAGGGAAATAGAGGGCAAGCATGGTTAACATTGAGATTGTGTAATATGAATTCGGCTTCCATCAATGTCTAAGTTTGATCTTTCATGATAAAGGCTGGCTTATGTTCCTCTTCCATATTACATGTTCCATGGTCATCATTCTCTCATCCTGACTGCTCAGGGATGTTTTCTTTGTTCCAAACCACATGAGAGTCAGTTCATTAACATGAACTCCTTACAATGACACAGATCTTGAATTTTTCTACCTTTCTATCATCAATATCTAATTCTAAAATAGAATGAGTATGTGGTGTTTTGCTTGTTTTTGTTATTTAGTTTAGGCTGGACACCAGTGGCTCACACCTGTAATCCTAGCTACTCAGGAGGCTGAGATCTGAGAATCATAATTCAAAGCCAGCCAGGGCAGGAAAGTCCATGAGACTCTTATCTCCAATTAGCCATCAGAAAAGCCAGAAATGACTTTGCTTTTGCTGTGGTTCAAGTGGTGGATCATTAACTTTGAGTAAGAAAGCTTAAGGACAGAACCCAGGCCCTGAGTTCTAGCCATAGGATTGGCACACACACAAAACAGTGTTCAATGTTTTCAGAAGTGGTGAGGTGTGACTCAAAGTAGTAGAAAGCTAGCTAGTAGAAGCTCAGGGATAGCACCCAGTTCAACAACAAATATCACACATATATATTGAAGCCAGCTCAAGATTTTTGTCTTTAGCTTTATTAGTATATAACTGTCTCTTCTAGTGCATAGACAGTAAGATCTCTGCTTAGTGTCTTCAGCTTCACAGATGTTTTAGTCTGTGAACCCTGGGGCTTCCCACTGTGTGACATTCACATGCAGAGGGAAGGCCTCCCTTTCCTGCAGCTTCCTGTATGTTATGTTCCAGCAGCTTCTGTCACCTTCTTGCAGCTCAGGCAGGCTCTTCCCCCAACCCCCCCAACCCCTTGGACTCCACCCCCCTACTCCAGCCTTATCCTCTCAGGTCTCCTGCCTGGGACTGCCTGAATTATGTACAGTCAGAGTCCTGCAGATTAAGTGATGCCTTGGGTAGGATTATATCCAGAAAAGTTCCTTCTCCCATAGTCCAACTAATTCTCTCTTAAAAAATCATTTTGGCCATTTCTAAGGTCTTCATAAGTCCTTTATGGCTGAATGCTGATGGCTCACACCTATAATCCTAGCTACTCAGAAGGCTGAGGTCTAAGGATCTTGATTCAAAGCCAAATCAGGCAGGAAAGTCTATGAGACTTTTCTCTCCAGTTAACCACCAATAAGCTGGAAATAGAGCTCTGTGAGAGAACCAACTTTGATTGAAGAAAGTGAAAAAGTTAAGAGACAATGCCCAGGTTCAAGTCCAGGTATGGGAACAAAAATTAAAATCTTTTATCCTCTATTTGGCTCAGTGTTTAAATACTGTCTGTGGGAAGGGTAAATTTGTTAGAATCTTTATTATAAAGATTAGAACATCACTCAGTTGGTATTCCTAGGTTGTAAAATGAGCTGAACTAAACAGAAATAGTGGCTTAAAGATACCATGCCTCTTTAGATTTTATCTAAACCTTCTAGCACCTTTTTGTAAATTTGAAAAGATACGTAGAAAAATAATGTCAGTAGTCTATTTTCTTCAACTCAACTGATTGCAAGTGTTACTATTTCTACAAATTACCAGTACAACATTAAGATGCTTTTCATTATTTTTACATTAAACCTGCAGTACGGATAATGGATTTTCAGCAGCCTAATTTAGGTGCTAAATCTTCAACAGTTTAAAAGAAATAATGTACTATCAAAACCATAGTTAAGTTCAATAAAAATCTTTAGAATGGTTCTATTTTAGTTGGGCTTCAACACAGGGCCTAGGTATTGTCCCTTAGCTCTTTCACTCAAGGCTAATGTTCTACCACTTTGGACACACAGCTCTACTTCTGGTTTTCTGGTTAATTGGGGATAAGAGTTGTATGGACTTTCCTGTTCGGACTGGTTGTGAACCACAATCCTCAGATATAATCCTCCTGGGTAGCTAGGACTACTAATAGGCATGAGAAACTAGCTCCTGGCATGTTTAAAACTTTTAAGGTAAATCAACAGAAAATAAAATAAAATTCAGTCACATGTTAAATGTCCCCAGGTGCTTGTGACTATTGGCTACCGTATTGGACAAACTAGGCTTGGATGACAAGAAAGGATTTTTTTTTATTTTTATTTTTGCTAAGCAAAGGAGCTTTTCTAGAAGATTTGACGTATAATGTTACAGAAATTAAATCTAATATGCCTGTAATCACTTTTAGGAAATGCAAGAAATAAATTATGTCTTTAAATATTTTAATATCTATGGGGCAAAAAAAGTTCCCTATGTGGGAGGCTGAGTATGGGAGGATTGTGATTTGAGGACAACTTGGGCAGAAGCTGGATGTGGTGGCACACAGCTGATGATAGCTAAAAGTAGGCATATCTGTCTATGGATCATGCCAAGGTGGAAAGTGAGACCCAAGGCTTCACTGCAACCAGTCAGAAATCTGGGCAGGCAGGTTGGGTAGTACCATGCCAGTCTAGGAAATACAAAGCCCTGAGTTCAAACTCTATTATGGAAAAAACAAATATTCCCCCATTTTACAAAAATCTTTTGCTAACAGCAAAGCCAAATTAGTTTGCATAATGTACATCATTTGTGTGCAGAATATGTCAACAAATTACTGTTGTTTTAATAAAACACATGTTCCTCCTTCTATGAATTTGCCTTTTTGGGATTCACATTTAATAATATCCTGGCTATAAAAGCCCACTGTAAAAGTGTTCCTTTTGTAATTGTTGACTGAATAATTAGAATGATGATGTTGACTGTTTAAAAAATGAACTTTTGGTATTGTGGTTATAATTGCCTTCACTCCTGAGACAGAAGAGTGCTTGAATTGACTGAGGTGAAATTCCAGCTTGGTGAAATAACTCTCATAAATGGTGTTTGACTGTGGGAACTAACATGTAGTTACAATTCAAATTTAAATAGATAAAATGTTTTCTTTTTCCAATTTGAAAAAGGACCATAGGGGTACTATCTGTTCCTGAATCAAAATAGGAAACCCAAGGAGGACTTTCTGCTTTCTACCACTCAGGATGTGTGGGAGGAATTCTTAGTAACTATAGCAGAGGAGGGGATCATGACTGGGAAGATTTTTTTTAAGAGGGGAATCTGTGCATGTGTAAGATTGGCATCCCATAATGTAAGTATGAATGAGATGCGACCTGTGTGCATGAGGCCCTAGTAGGACTTTATTGCCCAAAGGTCAAGCTAAAGGCACAAGAGGTTCCACTACACACATACCTCAATTTCCATTAGAACTGGCCTAGAATTGTAACCACTCCCTGACCACAAAGGAAGTGGCATGGGAGGTACTGGGAAAGAGGAAGAGCTCAAGGTGTTTAGGCAGCCATGACTAGGAGAGGGGTGTTGACCTGTGCATTCTTTCTCCTCCTCGTCCTCGTCCTCGTCCTCGTCCTCGTCCTCGTCCTCGTCCTCGTCCTCGTCCTCGTCCTCGTCCTCGTCCTCGTCCTCGTCCTCGTCCTCGTCCTCCTCCTCCTCCTCCTCCTCCTCCTCCTCCTCCTCCTCCTCCTCCTCCTCCTCCTCTTCTTCTTCTTCTTTTTCTTCTTCTTCTTCTTCTTCTTCTTCTTCTTCTTCTTCTTCTTCTTCTTCTTCTTCTTCTTCTTCTTCTTCTTCTTCTTCTTCTTCTTCTTCTTTCTTTTTCTTCTTCTTCTTCTCTCCTTTCCCCCTTCCCTTCCCTGAAAGTATTCCAGCCACCCCATATTTGGGAAGTAAGTCTAAATTTATTGATAATGCTAAGTTTTGTGTCTGTATATGCTTTGTAAAATAAAACAAAAAAAGTCTTATGCATTGCTTGTCAAAAGATGTGTTTTTTCTCTTTGAAAGACTTAACTCTGAGCTGTCTCAGGACAGCACAATTTCAGACGTCTACACTCCTGTGCATCTGTTGGTCTGCAGAGGTGACAATAAAGACTCCTATAATTTGGCTTATTAATTGTGGCATCTTTTGTTTTGTTACTGATTGGGTTACAACACTCAGAGCTCAGCCTCCTAAGTAGCTATGATTACAGGTGGGAGCTACTGCCTTTCTGTTCACATGAAATAAGCATGCAACTGTTTCAAGTCAAGTACACTGATGGGAGAGATTGGGAGAAAAAATCTGGGGTTTACAGGGTGGCTATCAGATGAATGATTCTAAATCACAGAGTGGAGACTGATTTATATGTAATCAATTTGGATTTGCTTCCCCATCTTTAAGTGTAAGAACCAGCCAGACAGTTCATGTCTCTACAACTATCTGAATTCAGTTCTGAGTCTCAATTTTTTAGTTGCCAAGTGTTGGGGTCTCCCTCTCCTTGTCTCAAGAGGTAACACTGATCAAAACATATTGTATTCACTTATTAAATGGAAGCTCCTATGTATAACTACCTAAAGATAATTCTTTAAAAAGAAAATTTTTTAAAAGAGGAAAAAACTTTAGCAATGTGACTTAAGTAGTTAAAAAGGAAAATTTAAAAGGCCATACAAGGTGGCCAAAGCAGGAACTTGTAACAGGATGTAACTAATATAACGAGATAGGACTTAATTAAAATAGCTTTTTATTTCAAAGGTTATACAAAGTTGTATGAGAGAAAGAAACCAAATTTTGACCAAAGATTGTAACTCGTTTTTTGTCCTAGGACTTGAACTCAGGGCCTGGGCATTGTCCCTTCCTCAAGACTAGCATTCTAGTACTTTGAACCACAAGTCAACTCCTGGTTTGGGGGTGGGTAATTGTACATAAAAGTCTCACAGACTTTCCTGCCAGGGCTGGTCTCAACCTATGATCAGATCTCAGCCTCCCGAATAGCCAGGATTACAGATGTGAAGTACCAGCACATAGCTTGAAGACTGTACTTCTTATACCCCTTTCCCCAGTTATGTATTCAAAGCTACTGATCCTGTCTATATCTCTGAAGAAGGGCTGAAGTGCTGTCTTCCCCCTTGTCTACAAGATAATAAATTTCCTTTCTCTCACCTTCACTGTGTGTCTTTATTTGTTTTATAAGGACAAGAGGCTGGAGCTGGTGTGTGGAATAGCTGGAAATTGGACCTAGGGTCTCCTATGCAGTAGCACACCAGCAATTCCTTCTACCATCAAGCTGTAACTTGAATGATATACCTGAGGGACAACCACATATGTCAAATGTCAGGTTTCTGAATGGAAGATTGTTTTGAATTTTCTTTTGCAGGTTTTGTTTGTGGAGATGGCTGTAGTGGCATGCATGACCAGTTAAATTTCCAAGAGGACAAATGGGTAAGAGTGAATGGGGGAGGGGGGACAAGGAAGAGATGTAGGTGCTGCACAATTGCGCCTGCAAAGCTCTGCCATGGTTGCAAACATTCAGGCTTGGCAGCCAGATAGGCTTGTACCCGTAGCTGACTGGGTATATCTGCTTCCCGTTCTTCTCACCTGAGTGCTACTGATTCCAGCTTTGACAGCTACACTCTACTCAACCTGAGGAGTAAGATGAATCTCTACTTATGGCACTCTGTGAAAGTTTGGAGAACCAGACCTCAGTTGTTTGGCACGGGACCACTGTCCATCCAGGCCTATGGATGGCACTGGCTATATCAGGCTCTAATTAGTCCACAGTTGTGTTCAGCCGAATGACCTCTGCCGGGAACACTCAGAATGCGGTTCTGAGTTATTGCAACATAGGAACATTTCACTGCTTTCCAGGCTTCTTAGGAAGAATTCCAGAAACTTGCAGCCGGCAGGCCTCTGGGTGTCTTGGGTGAACATCTCCTTGTAATTCCTCCATGGTTTCTTCTACCCCCGTGAAGTTTGGCAAGGGTACGTAGTTTGCATTGCTGCACAATTGCGCCTGCAGAGCTCTGCCATGGTTGCAAACATTCAGGCTTGGCAGCCAGATAGGCTTGTCCCTGTAAGACACTGCCAGCGGACTGGGTATATCTGCTTCCCATTCTTCTCACCTGAGTGCTACTTATTCCAGCTTTGACGGCTACACTCTACTCAACCTGAGGAGTAAGGTGAACCTCTACTTATGGCACTCTGTGAAAGTTTGGAGAACCAGACCTCAGTTGTTTGGCACGCGTCCACTGTCCATCCAGGCTTATGGACGGCACTGGCTATATCAGGCTCTAATTAGTCCACGGTTGTGTTCAGCCGAATGACCTCTGCCGGAAACACTCAGAATGAGGTTCTGAGTTATTGCAACAGAGGAGCGTTTCACTGCTTTCCAGGCTTTTCAGGAAGAATTGCAGAATCTTGCTGCCAGCAGGCCTCCGGATGTCCCGGGTGAACATCTCCTTGTAAATCCTCCGTGGCTTCTTCTCACTGGATTCTATTTTATGGGAATAGTTTGCAAGATACATAGAAGCCACATCTTGAGAGGTCAAATTGGGAATCTTTTTTTTTTCTTTTGGTCAGGTGTGGGGCTTGAACTCTGGACCTGACCACTGTCCCTCAGCACTTCAGCTTAAGATGAGTGCTCTACCACTTGAGCCACAGTGACAGTGTCATGGAATTTCCTGCCTGGGCTAGCTTTGAACTGTGATCCTCAGATCTCTATCTCCTTAGTAGCTAGGATTATAGGTGTGAGCCACCAGCGATTGGCTGGGAGTTTTAGTAAAATGTCGGTGTCTACAGGTAGACTCCTGTCCCAAAGACCTGCAGCCCAGAACAGAGCTTGCACAAAGCTTTTAAAGGCAAAAACCATGTTGTGGGTGGGGACAAAGCTCACCACAAGCTAACCATATAGGATAACAATCAGGGGTGAGCATTCTCTACAGCAAAACTTTCCTGGGACTAAACAGGATGACATGTATGAAATCCAAAAAATGTCCTGTCTCACCTCTAGGCTTTTCAAGAAGGTTCCCGTAACAAGTTCTCTTTTGGTTGTTGTTGTTGTCAGTCATGGGTGCTGTCCCTTGAGCTTTTTTGCTCAAGGGTAGCACTCGACCTCTTTTGTTTTTTTTTGGTCGGGTCATGTGGCCTGAACTCTGGGCCTGGGCGCTGTCCCTCAGCTCTTCAGCTCAAGGCTAGTGCTCTACCACTTGAGCCACAGCGCCACTTCTGGCTTTTTTCTTTTTGCTTATGTGGTGCTGAGGAATCGAATCCAGGGCCTCATGCATGCAAGGCAAGTGCTCTACCACTGAGCCACCTTCCCTGTCCCCACTCTACCTCTTTGATTCAGTTTTTCTGATTGTTAATTCGAGGTTATAAATCTCACAGACTTGGGGGCTGGGAAAGTGGCTCAGTGGTAGAGCGCTTGCCTTGCATGCATGAAGCCCTGGGTTTGATTCCTCAGCACCACATAAGCAAAAAGAAAAAAGCCTGAAGTGTCGCTGTGGCTCAAGTGGTAGAGCATTAGCCTTGAGCTGAAGAGCTGAGGGACAGCGCCCAGGCCCAGAGTTCAGGCCCCACAACCGGACCCCCCAAAAAAAAAGTCTCACAGACTTTCCTGTCCAGTCTGGCTTTGAACCACAGTCCCCAGATCTCAGCCTCTTGAGTAGCTCCATGTACAGGTGTGAGTCACCAGTGCCCAGCTTGTATATAACTCTTGAGTGTGTTTTGTCATCTGCTTGTCACTGTATGCTCAGATAAGCCATCAAAATTGAGAACAATAGCATTAGGTGTGCTCAGAAAAAGAGCCTGTTCTCCTGTGAGTGATTTCATGACTTTCCCCAGGGGTGGCCAGACCTGTACTCAGTCCACAGAGACACCATGGCCTTCTTCTGATGGACTCTAAAGCATGAAGGGGGAGCCCCATCACCAGCTGCACTTTGTGGACATTATTACCCATGTGTCCAGAGTCACATAGGATACCCTGCTCCATGGGAAAGAAAGGGAGGGAAACTCCAACACTTGGCAACTAGAAAATTGAGACTCAGAACTGCATTTCGTTGGATATAGAGCAATGAACTGCTTGGCTATTTCTTACACTTAGAGATGGGAACAAAATCCATATTGATTACACTCAAACTAGTTTCTACTCTGTAGTTCAGAATCATTCATCTGATAGCCACACTGCAAGCCCCCAGATTTCTTCTCCCAATTCTCCCTTCAGAGGCCTTGATTGGAAACAGTTCCGTGCATATTTGATGTGAACAGAAAGGCAGTGGCTCCCACCTGTAATCCTAGCTACTCAGTAGGCTGAGGTCTAAGTATACTGGTTTGAAGCCAGCCCAGATAGAAAAGTCTATGGGATTCTTATCTCCAACTTTTGAGCAAAAAGCTAAAAATAGAGTTTACTCAAGTGGTAAAATGCTAGCCTTGGGGCAAAAATCTAAGGGACAGCCAGCCCTTGGAGTTTAGTCCCTGTACTAGAATAAAAAGAAAAGGAAGGAAGGACAGGGAGGAAGGAAGGAAGTAAAGAAGAGGGAGGAAGAAGGAAAAAGAAAAAGGGAGGGAGAAAAGAAGAGGGGGTTAGAGGGAGAGAAGGAGGGAAGGAAACCTAGTCTCATATGTATCACTATGGTTCTATCT
>NW_027203628.1:0-64789 GCF_024711535.1 Dipodomys merriami | reverse complement strand
GGTTCCCCCCCCACCTCTGTCAGACATTAAAGCATGATTTAGAGATATCAATATGTTCCTCTCAGAAGAAAAAAAAATACTGGCTAAATATGTTCAAGAAAAATGTACAGGTTATTAAAATGTAAAGGAGTACTTTTTTGATGTATAACTCTGTCACGACATACTTGTCCTTTATGACCTACCACTGCAATCCACTAATAAAGTATTATCTACAAAAAGACAACAAACTTGATGTAAGGCATAACCACATTAATTTGTCTTTGAAAACTGAACTAGTAAAAGATCGATAGTGGATCAATGAACAGCTATGAACAGATGCCATTTCGTGTGTGTGTGTGTTTATTTCTTGTGTTTTGCATGCTAATTTTACTTGTCCACTTGCTCTCAAAACTATTCATATAGTCTATAGTTCAAGTATCTTAAAATATGATTAGTGTCTATTAATTCTTTGTAAAAGCACCATTTGGGGGCCTCAGAATTTAATGGCAGGCTATTTTAATAGGGGGAGAGGAAGAAAGAGGGCAGAGAGGGAAGAAGAGGGCAGGGAGGAGAGGAAGGTGAGGGAGGAAGGGAAGAAGGAAAGGAGGGGGAGGAGAAAAGGGTGAAGGGGAGAGGGGCATGGATGAAGGGCAGGGGTGGGGCGGAGGGGGAGAAGAGGCAAAGAGGGAGGGCAGTAGAGGAGGGGGAAAGCAGAGGAAAGGGGGGCAGGAAAGGAAGGGGCAGGGGAGGGTGGGGGAGGAGGGGAGGAGGGGAGGGGAGGGGAGAGGAGGAAGACAGAGAGGAGAGAAGGGAGAGAAGCAGGAAGCGGAACAGGAAGAGGGTGGGAGGAGGCCAACCTTTTCCTCCAGAGAGGGAGAAGCCTCGGCGCCCAGGCCCAGAGGCCCGTCCGCTGGGTCCTAACCAAGGCCGCTGGTCGCAGAGACTGAAGAGCAGCTCTAGCCCGCGGAGGCCCCACACCGGAAGTCTCGCCTCCTCCTCCCGGGATCGCCCCTCCTCTTCCGCTGAGGAGCCCACAAATAGAGCTCCCAGCTCCGCGGCTCTGCAGAGGCCGAGCGGGTGGAGTCCTCTTCGGGCCCTCGGGAGCCATCCACGCCTCTCCTTCGCTGCTCCTCTGCGGGCCTCGTTCGTTCGGTGCACAGCCTCTCCTTCGCTGCTCCTCTGCAGGCCTCGTTCGGGTGCACCGTGGCACTTCCCCTGAGAGCTGAGCGCGGCCCGATTGTGCTGAGCGTCCTGGCGTTCATGGATGGCAGGCTGGGCGCACGGCGGCCGGGTCCTGGGGCTGGAACTGCAGCTGTGGTCAGGGGACCAACCCCTGAGAGGCCTCTGCCAGAGCAACCAAGGTGTTAGTGCGCTGCTCACCTGGGCTCAGCTCCACCCACGCCTGGGCCCCGCCCATACCGCTGGCCCCTCCCTCCCTCGGCCCAGACCCAGCTGAACTCCCACCTGCCTCACTTCCCATCCCCAGACCCCCCTTGCTACCTGGATGGGGACCCAGGCCAGGTGCTCCCTCTTGGGGGAAATATGGCTGCCCTAATAAGCCTCTTTGCCCTGTGCCTGCCTGCCTCTGTGTGGTCCCCTGGGATGGATGTGTCCCATCCTCTTTCAGAAGGAATGAAGTTTCTGGTTCAAGGGTCTTCATATCCTGCCCTGGTGCAATATGAGGAGTGTGGCCTCCCACAGCCGGTGACTGCAGAGAAGGCTTCTCAGAGTAAGAGTGGTGGTATATGTATGTGAAATTCACCTATGTCATTTAATGACACGTACATGGTATCTATGCATATGTCATATATGTGCATCAACCATTTTCTGCCCTGAGTTTTAATATATTGAGAGAGGTAGAAGATGGACTCCAATGAAAATGGAATACTATATGAAACAGTACACAGGAAAAATTGAGTTAAAAACATGGTGCTAGAAATGAAAACCTTAAGACAATCACCAAGGTAATCTCTCAGAAAGTAGAACAAAAAGAATGCAAGAAAGAGAACTCACTTCCTTGGTGGCTCATGCCTATACACCTAGCTTCTAAGGAGGCTGAGTTTGGAGGATTTTGTACCAGAGCAGCAATGAAATATTCTCAAGACTCAGGTCCAAATGACTAGCAAAAAGCTGGGCTGGAGACATGTCTTATAATAGAGTGCCAGCTGTAAACAGCCAAGGGGAAGGAGATCAAGCACCCTCCCTCCCAAGGGAGGGGGAAAGAACGACTCATAACTCAAAGTTGGAGTTTGTAAACTGAATGTGTTCGATAAATGCTCAGTGTAATAAATATGTCCATATTAACCCACTTGATTACAAAAATTCAGGACAAAGGGTGACAGAGTGAGGACGCTCAAAAAGACAGCCAGGTCCCATATGAAGGATCAGGAATCAGCTTTGGATTTCTCTGTAGCAACCTGAAAATGAGCAGAGCAAGCACTGCCTTCAAAATTCTTAAGGAAAATAGATGTAACCCTAGAATTCATGTACATAGTCGAATTAAGGCCAGTTTTAATACAGATATTTTCAGACATGCAAAACATTTATTTCACCAGGTGCATTTATTCAAGGCTAAAAGGCACCATGTGTTGGGACTCAGGCCTGCAATCCTAGCTACTTTGGAGGTTGAGATCTGGAAGAGTGCAATTTGGAGGCCAGTCCAAATAGAAAGTCCATGAGACTCCATCTTCAAAATGAGCAGCAGAAAGTCGGCTGAAGGCCTGGCTCAAATGGCACAAGATCATGAAGAAGAAACCTAATGAGCGCAAAACCCTGAGTTCAAGCTCATTATTCCCTAAACCTGTCTTATATACTGCACTTACTATGTGTTGACTATCACGTATGCAGTGTTCCTGAATCATTTATCTTACATAGTGTTTGCATTCAAACAATAATGCATCCACAACCAACCAATTGCCCTAAAATCTGTACACCTTTACTATGAGCAACCGTGGAGCTCCCTCTGCTGTATGTTTATTTTTCTGCAGTTAGTCAAACAATTGGGGGCCCTTTCTGAAAATATTTAAATGCAAACCTGCATAAAAGCCACCCTGAGTTGAAAACGATCATTATAAATTTTTCTGCTATGCTCCATTTGGACAGAATAGCATCAAACCATAAAGACAGCTTCAGTGGCTCCTTGCAGTCCTGGGTGGATTGAAGGCTGAATATATAGTGTAAAACGAGATAAGGCTTGCAAATAGCCTATGTGTGTGAATCATGGTAATGTCTAATAAAATGCAAATGCAGTGAATAGTTGGCACATTGCATTTTTAAGAGAAGAATGTCAAAGAAAAACTATACACATTCAGAATAGGAGAAAACCTTTCTCTAGTATTTTCTATTCTTCATTGAGCTGAACCTGTGGATCCAGGGAATAGGGAAGCCTCCCTTTATATGTGATCTGTATATGTGAACATAAATATATAAATATATTAACTGGCTATATATATGGCATAGCATGAGGGGTATATGCAAAAAAATCAGTATATAAACCTTATCACACTTACTATATTGCTCAACTCCTAATGCTCCATTGATTATAATACAAGCATCGTAATGATGATGCACAGACCACCTGTTAATATAATATTACCTTTTGTACTTTGGAATTGTAGACTAGGTCCTTCCAACCCCTTTCTTTGTTCTTTTGAAAGAATGAGAAATCCTAGTTTCCAGAAATTTTTCTAGAGCTAAGCTTAGAAAGGAGTACACACATGAAAACCCTGACCCCATTAAGTTGGTGTCTGGAGCCTCTGGAAGACAATCAGCAAAGAGCCAAAGCCCTTACCAAAAGTGAAGCTTAGCCAGGCACTAGTGCTCAAGTCTGTAATCCTAGCCACTTAGGAGCTGAGATCTGAGAATGGAGGTTCAGAGCCACCCTTGGCAGGAAGGTCTCTGAGACTTTTATCTCCGATTAACCACCCAGAAGCCAGAACTAGAGCTGTGACTCAAGTGGTAGAGCACTAACCTTGAGCAATCAGGCTCTGAGTTGAAGCCCCAGGACTGGCACCAAAATATTAAAGGTTATCCCAAACCATGATCTAATGACTCTTACAACTAACTGGAACAGTAGACTTCCAGTTCATCCACCATCCATTTCCAAAGCCGAAAATCATTTCTTCTCTGATGACAGTGAACAATTTTAGCCCTGACTGGATTCCCTGTGCCTGTTTGCATGTCTGGGTTTCTGTTTGTTTGCCTGTGGATGTGTGTTCATTTGCAATGACATCAGAGACAAATAGCCACCCTCAGTGAGCTACTTGCCATGAAGTGTGTCTTAGGGATAGAGAAGTCACAGATGGTAACTTTGTCGGTTGAATCTTGTAGAGGATGTGGTTGAAATTTCTCTCCCTGGTCATTCTGATCTACATGAACCATGAATGGCAATTGCAATACACATGAATTTTGTCAGGATCACCCAGGCTGAAGTATGGAGTATTTTTGCTTTCTTCCTAAAAACTTGGTGATGCTTCCCCTTTGGGTACATACAAGAAGCATGCTTTGTTTCTAAATAGAACTTTTGGGAGTGCAAATACCATAGAAGACACAAAGATATCAGCAATCAAATTTCATCAGACTTAAGAAACTAGGCATTTCTAAACACCATAACTCTCATTATCATGATTTTGAGCCAAGACAGTGACATTCTATTGTCCCTCTTCTCCAGCCCCCCTCTAGGAACATGTACAATATTACTGTGATCAAACCTGATGATGTGAATAGCAGAAAAGCTCTGCAAATTTAAAGAAACAAAAAAGGAAGTCACATTTGCTTACAATACTTTCAATTATTTGAGAAATTACAATAATCTTACAGATAATTGGGAGACAAACTATTGTTTGTAACAAAACAAAACAAATATAGTGATGTACTAGGTACCTCTAAATGCTTTAAGCATTCTCTTCACACTCTAGCCACTCTTACTACATAAAACTGCTTGAACCAACAACCTACATCACTTACAAAAATTGTATTCCATATATTGGAATGTAACAAATACCATTTCTGTTTAATAATCAGAAATTGGATCTAATTGTAAGCTCACATCAGCTTGCTTGATTCTTTGTGCCCTAAGTCTGTGACTATAAAACATGATTTTTGTGTCTTTCATTCTTTCTGGCCCTCCTTCATCTTTCCTTCCTCCTTTGTTCCATCATTCCTTTCTTCTACCTTTACTTCCTTCCTTTCCTTCTTTCCTCCAAACTAACTAACTTACTTTCTTACTTCCTGTCTCTCCTGCTTTGTTCCTATGTTTTTCTTTCCTTTCTCTTCCCCATTCCTTCCTTTCTTCCTCCCTCCCTTTTTCTCTTTCTTGCTTTCTCCGTCCCTCCATCCCTCCCTCTTGTCCTTCTTTCCTTCCTTCCTTCCTTCCTTCCTTCTTTCCTTCCTTCATTCATTCCTTCCTTTCTCTTTGTCTGATTTGGAATTTGAACTGAGAGGCTTGTGACTACATTGCTGCTTCTTCCTCTTTCAACCTAAAATTCTTCATTTTGTTATGCTGTATGTCATATTGTTTTTGCTATTTCACATTATCTGGATCTTCTCTATTGCTTCTCTTCTTTCTCATCCTGCTTTTCTATGTTATTCCTGCCCCTACTCCTGTTTTTCTCTTTTGCCTAGTTTTATTCTCAAGTATTATTTTTTTCCAATTAATTTCATTCCTATAATTCATAATTAGTATCTTATTTCATGAAATATTATCTTATGTCCTGTTTTCATCTACTCTTTTTGGAATCGTAGTATAATTACTTTTACCTGGGGCCTGCTCTTTTTATTTCCATTGCTGCTTTAGCTATCAGTTGTGGAACTGAGAGGTTGGTTCATTTCCTTGAGTTTGTGAGTTAAGTGTTTTTTGTTTTGTTTTGTTTTTTACTATAAAACAAATCCTTTAATTTTTAAAATGTTTTATAAAACAATGTTACACTTAAGCCAGCCCTGAAGATAAGCACAAAATTTACCAGTTTACACATTTAAAAAAAGACAAAAACAAAAACCCACAACAAACTCAATCACCCACTCTGTGCATAGGACGATGCTAGGTGCGATAAAAGGGAATCTTAGCCCTAGAAACACGATTTCACTTTCTGGAACTGCACCATTTCCTTTCCCAGAGAAACCTATTGTTTCTGCCACCTATTTCCACATGTAGCACACAAAAAAGTAGACCCATTGCACAGCAACAGCTGTGATCTCTAGAGAAAAAGCAGCTCACAGACTCCAGGCCAAAACGACCAGTTTTGTCATCTTCTGTGGCTGTGACAAAACACCTGACCAAAGCCTGCTAAAAGGACTAAAGGATCCTTTTGGCTCAAGGTTTTATGGATTTCCATCCATGGTGACTTGGCCCCCTCTGAGCCTGTGTGGAGGCTGTTGAGCTTGTGATGGTCAATAAGCAGAAGGAATGGCACAGTGGAGAAGCCAAGGTCCCAACCGCCCTTCCAGGGTGGGTCCCCATGACCTCACTTCCTTCTGCCTCCTAGGTAACACCAGAGGCTAGTGGCCAGCCTTGAGCACATCAGCTCTGAAGCACATTTCAGTTTCAGATATTCATAGATACTGGATGGAGCTCAGGAGGTTGCATGGTAACATTCCCTGCAGATGTAAGCCTCCCAATGCTAGAAAAGGGATTGAAAGACTGCCTGGAGTCCTGTGACTCACATTGCCTGTGAGCTGTGAGCCCTGGAGCCTTCAAGGTCTTTGCAAAGCAGGACACGGTTTAAGGATAACATCCTCTTGCCCCTGATGGTGAGGCAGGGATCTCACAGGCCTTTCACTGTAGCTGCCATTGTAGTGCACTGAAATCAGGAGTCTGAAGTGAGCAGTTTGTCCTTTTATTTTTGCAGCTGGACTATGAAGACTGTGTCCCTGATGACCTCTGGCCTCCACTATATTCTAGTGATTTCAATGGGAACAGAAGGTAAAAATTCCTTGGAGATTACTTCTCAGACTGTGATACAAGCTAAAGAAAAGAAATTAACTATATAACTTGGGGGGTAAGGGGAGTCATGAGGGCAAACACTCAGAGAACCTGAGGGAAGGGGTGACACTGCTGAAAGAAATGTACTCAGAGCCTGACTGCTGTAACTGTAATCCCTCTGTATTTCACCTTTATAATCAAAAGAATCATCTGATTCTTAGAATGAGAGTGAAGCTCAGCCCACACTTAGAATGAAACCGGGACAGGTAGCTGCAAGCAGGAATTCCTGTATTGTGTACAGTGTGGAAGGAGTTAATGAAGTGTGTGGCCCACACCCATCTCACAACTGAAGCACAAGTTTTCTGTGTTGAAACTCCAAGTGTTTCTTCCAGTCCACCTGAAGCTGTGTCTTCAGAAAAGCTGGGCTTGCCACAAGTATATTTGAAAGGGAAGAGTTTTTTTTCTGCTTCTCATTGTGAACATGAGACCCAGCTATTCAGTCTCATGGCCTTGGTCCTAAGGCATAGATTGGAGCCATGCATTATCCTTCCCAACCCAGTCTCTTATCCATCTCCTCACATCCTCCTTCCACCTTCCTTGTGCCTGATAAACATTACATGAGGTTGGACACAAGACTCATGCACGTATTCCCAGCTAGTGGGGAGGCAGCAATTGGGAGGATCACAGTTCAGGGCCAGGGCAAGTAAAACTGTTAGCATGACCGCATCTCAAACAGTAAGCTAGATGTGGTGGCATGCACCTGTGCGTGTACCTCCATGGTTGATTGCAGGTTCAAAGGACCGTGGTTGGACTTGAAATAGGACAAGCCAGCAGGGGCTATGATAGATTTGCCTGAGAGAAGAGTAGGGAGTAAATTACCGGTGTGGTGTGTCACCAACAATGATAAAAACTGACATCATGCAGGGCACTGGTGGCTCATGCCTGTAATCCTAGCTCCTCAGGAGGCTGAGATCTGAGGACTGCAGTTCAAAGTCCATTTGTGGAGGAAAGTCCAAGAGACTCTTATCTAAAATGAACCACAAAAAAGCCACAAGTGGTAGCCTTGAACACAAAGTTTAGGGGCAGTGCCCATGCCCTGGGTTCAAGCCCCAGGATCAACACACACACACACATTATGACACAACTAACCTCACATTGAAGTAGACAAGAATTAAATTATTAGGCAAAAATACTTTACCTTAAATGACAAATATCTGTTAGTAGATTAAAATAAGAATAGAAAATTCGTCTGCTATAGACAGTGGATCACAGGTCATCTGTACCAGATGCAATATCAATACACAACTTTATTGATCTCAAATAAATTTTCCGTTTATAAAGAAAACTCTACAAAAAGATTGTAAATTTTGGTACATATTTGTTGCTTATAATCCAATAAAACTAGAAAGAACAATAAATAGCTGAACCAAAATATCCACTTGAAAAGAGCATACTTATTTCTAAATCATCCTTGAAGAAAAATTGAGAAAGGAAAGGAAAACTACCTGAAATCTCCTCACAGGAGAAAAGGAAAATTCTCGTTAAAACATTCTATCTTCAGCTTTGTTTCCCCTCTCATCACATCCAGCACTGAAGCTGTTAGGTCATTCATTTGGGCAGTGATTCCAGCCCAGGTCCCCGCCAGCGGAGTCTGGGTCCCCGGCCCTGCGCCCCGGCCCGGGACGCCGCACCCCCACTCCCGCACTCCGCGCCCAGACTTCGCCCCAGTCCGGAGCTCGGCGGGCGCGTCCCGGTCATCGTCCCCCTAGTCCAGGGAGGCGGCGGGGAGGGAGGAGGTCCCGGCGGCCCCGGCCCCCTCCCGGTCGGTCCCCCAGCACCTGTCCGGGCTTGGAACCATCCTGGTCCGCCCTGGAGCCCCGTCGCCTCCCTCCCTACGGCCCCTCCCCGCCGGCCACAGGGGGCCCTCCCCTCCCGGCCCGGAGCTCCTCCCCGCCGACCCGCGGTCCCAGCCCCCTCCCCGGGCCCCGGGCGCCCTCTCCCCCCTCCGCCCGCCCGAGGTGAGTGACCCCGCGGCGCGGGCCAGGAAACTACAGACTAGCCGGGCTCTCGGGACAGCGGCGGCGGCTGGTTCCCGCACCCGGAGCCCCCGCGACCCTCCGGAGCGGTGCGTGGAGGCCCCGCGGCTCTGCCACGCGGGTGGCGGAGCGCCGCACCCCGCCGGTCCCCCGCCGCTCGGCTGAGCGCGCAGACACGCACCCTCGGGGTCAGGTGGCC
Organism: Dipodomys merriami; assembly: GCF_024711535.1. NCBI lineage: Eukaryota > Metazoa > Chordata > Mammalia > Rodentia > Heteromyidae > Dipodomys > Dipodomys merriami. Next base: position 55,656 of record NW_027203628.1, on the reverse strand, counting down.
GCTCTGCTCTCGCGTCCGCACCCCCTGCCAGCTGGCCCAGGCTCGGTCTGCACCGCGAAGGGCACCGCGGGCTAGGCCGCGAACTCCCGCCAACCGCCAGCCCACCGCGCCCGGGGAGGTTTGCTCCCAGGAGACCAGAGTTTGCAGGGATAGCGGCTGTCCAGGATTGCCCCCTGCCCACAGGGCCGCGACTGCTGCATTCGGGTGTGTGCGGGCGCACCTGTGTGTGTGCATGTGTGCGCGCCGGTATTGGGACTTGAACTCGGGGCCTCGTGCTCTTGCTGGGCTTTTTGACCAGGCTGGTGCTCTACCACTTGAGCCACAGCTCCACTTCCAGTTTTTTGGTGCTTAATTGGAGAGAAGAGTTTCATGGACTATTCTGCCTGGTCTGGCTTCAAACCCCAGTTCTTACTAGAAGGAATATCCAAAACTCACTCTTCGCAGGCTTTCTCTGGTTATGCTCAGGGCCAGCCATTGTCTGTTCACCTTTCCGTTTGTGTAACTTGTGCTCCTACATTTTGGGCTAAATAAAGTCGCTCACTTCTCAGCGGATCCACCATTCTTTCTTTCCATTCTTTGGAGGCTAATTTGACCTTCAGGGTCTCCCTCCATGTCTGCAGACATCCAGCGCAGGTTCATTAGGCTCAGATATTGGTTCAGGTATTCACAGCACTGCTGGCCATTATTAATAGGTTAGCTAGAAAAGATAGATTAAGTGGCTCATGCCTGTAAAACTGGTCACTCCGGAGGCTGAGATCTTAGGATAGCGGTTTGAAGCTAGCCCACGCATCCAAGCCTGTAAGATTCATCTCCAATCAACTCCCTCCTGAAAAGCAGAAGTGGCTGTACTAAGCCTTAAGACCAGAAGAAAGGAAAAGAGAGATCCGTATTTCTTTATCTGGTGCACACCCGTGTGTATGTGTAGGTGTGCATGCACACACATACAGAGGCCTGAATTCAGGACCTAGGCTTTTTTTACTCATGGTTAGTGCTCTACCACTTGAGGCACAGATCAACTTCTGACTTCTTGATGATGAACTGGAGATAAGAGTCTCACAGACTTTCCTGCCCAGGCTGGCTTTGAACTATGTTCCTCAGATCTCAGGCTCCTGGATAGCAAGGATGACAGGTGTGAGCCTCTGACACTTGACTATCTTGGCTTTTTTGTCTAAGTGTGTTTTGATTACATCTACTGAGCTTTATAACTTAAAATGCAAACCAAATAGAAAACAGAAAGTGAAACTTCCAAGTTTTTCTAGGCTCTAAAAAGAAACACTAAATATTTACTCTTCCTCCTTCCTATCCTCCACCCTCTCTTCCTCTCTTTCACAGATTTACTTCAGTCACAGCTCCACTTCTGGCTTTTGGGTGGCTAATTGGAGAAAAGAGTTTTCTGTCTAGGCTGGCTCTAACCAAGTTTCTCATATCTCAGCCTCCTGAGTAGCTAAGTTTATGGGGTGCTAGCCATTAGTGCCCAGCTCTTTACTGGGATTTGAGCTTGCACTGTAGGAATAAAGCAGTGTACCATGGTGAGCTAGTCTGCAGCTCATTGTTCAATAATTAGCATGGCTAATGAGTTTGGTGAATTTCCATTGGTCGTGGATGTGTCAAAGATGTTTTTCTTCTTGTGTGCAAGCATCCTGCCTTGAGGTTTTCAGAAGAGCAATGCTTGAACCCGGGAACAGCCAAATTACTCATAGTTGTAATACCCTGACCTCCTGGTATGGCCTGGGTGTGGTAGAAGAAACACAGACCAGCTCTAACAGACAATAGTTTTGTATACAGATGTTGAAAAAAATGATCGACGTGGCTACATGCACTACTGAGTAGGATCTGCCTCACAGGTCAGTGTAGCAAAGGGTCAGAATGAGATGAAGATGGACATTTCAAGGCTTTCTCTCACTTTAACCATCCATCAGATAGCCATAGCTTCTAGTAAACACTCAGTATTTTCAGCTAAAGTGGCCCTCAGAAGTTTTCTGAAGAAAGCCAGGCAACTGTGATCACAATCTACACATCAGGGTTGTTGTCTTCACTAAGCCAGTAGGACGCTAATAATGTTGCTCAGGTGTGTGACTTCCAAAGGTGATAACTTGGAACAGATAAACCAAGAGAAGATGCTATTGTTCTGGTGGGACACATGATTTGACATCTGGGTAGATTCTAGGGAGGTACCAAGGGCTCCTTGTGGAATGAGATCTTTCCATGGTGACAGTTCGTGGTTTATCGTTTGTATAGTCATGTCAAACCTCACTAGTTTTAGCTTCATTTTGTCATAAGGGGTTTCAAGCTTGGGGTTTTTGACAAAGTAATTAAGAATCTTCTTTATTTACCTATTTCTTCATTTCTTCATTCATTCATTCATTTATTTTTGGTCAGTCTTGAGGCTTGAATTCAGCCTTGGTGCTGCCCTGAATTTGTTTTTCTCAAAGCCAGCCTTCTACCACTTTGAGCCACAGCTCCACTTCCAATTTTCTGGTAGATAATTAGACATAGAGACTCATGGACTTTCTAGTCTGGGTTGGCTTAAACTGTGATCCTCAGACCTTAGCCTACTGACTTGTGAGGATTGCAGGTATGAGCCACCAGCACGTGGCTAAAAGTATAATTTTAATGGATATTTATTAGCACCTAGAGTTTATGTGCATTTTGTCTCCTTGTACTAGACCTTAGCTCTGTCATTCCCCACCATAGCTTCTCCAGTCTGGTTTCTAGTCAGGAATCATGAAGGGACCATTACTCCTTCACAGAACATGCTAGGTTCACACTGATACATTGATTTGTGTGTGTGTGCGTGCACACCAGTGCATGCCCCATGCACACACACACAGATGTGAGCACACACACACACACACACACACACACACACACACACACACACACACACACACACACACACGGCAATACTGAATTTAAAGGCCTGGTGTGGGGAAATCTGTGGGGAACGCAGGCAGCAAAGATGGCCCTGAGAGGAAGTTGAGTGGGCAGAGCCGGATTTGTTTAGGCTCAGTGTGTAAACAACTCATGGAAACTTAGGTGCATGATAAGGTATGGCCTTTCAGTGATTGGTTGGTTCATTTCCTCCCTTCCCACGCAGTCTTTTGCTTTAAAAAGGGGATGCTCCCTGTTAATAAACGAGTTCCTGCTTGGTTTGACTTCCCGCGGCATCTGATTGTCTCTGGGGCTAAGGGAGGCTGGGGAACGGGCAGGCGAGCAGCTGCACTTCGCACTTACCTTTCCTTGGACCCCATCTGTCCAAGGACGGACGAAGACCCAACAGCCAGGGTGCTTTTTCTCCTCAAGTTAGCTCTCTACCACTTGGGCCATAGCTCCACTTTCAACTTTTTGCTGGTTACTTGGAGATAAGAATCTTTCTGATTTGTCTGCCTTTGAACTGATTTGTCTGCCTCAGATCTCAGTAGCTAAGATGATAGGCATGAGATACCAGCACCCAGAAAAATCAAGATTTTAAGGGGAGAGGTTTGCAAATATTTGAGTCTCCTGGGCAGCATATTCTCAGCTTGCAACAGGCAGGTGGGAGGGCTCTTGTCACTACCTCGCTCTCACTGTGCATAAGAGGGTTCCTGTACTAGTGCCCATATTCCACCTGGACTATTAGCTCACGTTTCACCAGGTAGCCTCTGGGGACAGGTGAGTTCACAGGGTGTGTTAATTGGTTCATCATTGTCATTCCATGAGGCTCCAGTTGGCACAGGAGGTGACATCTTTCTTCTCTCTCCTCTGGTCTTTTTTTTTTTGTCGGTCGTGGGGCTTGAACTCTGGGCCTGGGCGCTGTCCCTCAGCTCTTCAGCTCAAGGCGAGCGCTCTACCACTTGAGCTACAGCGCCACTTCTGGTTTTCTGGTGGTTTATTGGAGATAGGAGTCTCACGGTCTCTCCTGCCCAGGCTGGCTTTGAACCGCGATCCTCAGATCTCAGCCTCCTGAGTAGCTAGGATTACAGGCGTGAGCCACCAGCGCCCAGCTCTCCTCTGGTGTTTATATTGATTCAAGGCCCCTGTGGATAACCTCAGACCATCACCCCTACCTCCTCCAGTGTACATGGTCACCCTTAGCCCTTTCTCAACCGAGCTTTCAACTGCCATTGCCCATGAAGTTGTTAAATAGTCCTGGCTAAGCAGAGGGCTGAGATGAAGGGAGGAAGGTCAGGAGGTGGAAGCCTCAAAGTCCAATGAATACCAGGGGAAGGAGGAAGTAGACTCAGGAAGGTGCCAGCAGAGGTGAGGCCAGGACCAGGAAATTGGCTTCTCTGACCACCTGTCTGTCTTAAGGATCCCTGGGGACTGTGACTCTCCAGGATCTCCCAATCCCTTCTTCTCTCAGTGAATAGAAATAGACAGAGATGGCTCAACACCAGCACAAGTCAGACTGGGGAAAACATATACCGGGGGAGCGTCTGGCCAAAGCTGGAGCTGTGTCACTCCCCTGTTAGGACGTGTGTAATGGTCCATGAGAATGCTGGTTTTGCCTGGTGCAGATTGGTAGGAAAGTATCTGATCCTGGGACATAGGTAATATGCAAAATGGGTCACAGCTTAGAGTTAGGGAGGAGACCAGCCTGGCCCTCACCTCTTAAAGTGCCAGTAAATTTTGGTCTGGTGCCAGCTGCATGGGAGGTGGAGAGAGGGTAGGGCAGGAGTGGTTGGAAGTCAAGGCACTGGTCTGTGATCTATTGATAAGGACACCTGGGCCACTCACCAGATTATATACCCTGTGTGATGACCATAGGAGAGGCAGAACACAGAGAAGGCCAGTCCATCTGACCATTGTGGACAGTGCTGCTCCTGATGGTTCCCAGGATCCAGAATAACATAAAAGTTGGGAGCATCTGGTCAGTGGGTACTGCAGAAAGCCTGAAGGCATTGCCAGAGGTGTACAACCCAGGATCCTTCCTTGAGGCCAGCACAGGGCCTCTAACCCCATTGCCCACAGTACCACCCAACACTAGGAAAACCTCTTCTTTTGCTCATCTGACTGATCATAAATACTCTTTGTCTGCACTGTGCTTGGCTTTTGTTTCCTGGTGTTACAGGACGAAGGACTGTACTTCTAGAAGTCATTCCCAGGCTGGGCATGTAGCCTGGTGGTAGAGCACTTCCCTAGCAGGAGTGAGGTCCAGAGTTCAACCCTCAGCACTGCAAAAACAACAACAAACTCTCCTTTTCAAAGCTCCCCTGGCAGGGTCTTAATGGCTGGCATTTTCAAAGAAGTGTTTTACAAATGCCGGGGGAATCAAAGTTAGATGAAGATAAGCAAGCAGTGGTTGCTGGGGAAATTTTCCTCTAGATCCAACCACTATCATTTCTCTGGTTTTCAGAATTTACTGAAAATAGCCAGCATATTATGATTAATAACTATGAAAAATCCAGCTAATCAAAAAGGACTTTTTGGTGTCAAGATCGTGGTGAGATACAAAGGGTGAAGTGGGTTGTGGGACTATTAACTGAGATCCAGGAAAAAGGCTACAGCCTACAGACTTGGAATGAGTAGTCTTGTCTTTTCTCTTCCCTTTTCTTCTTTTTTTTAAAGTAAGTTTTTATTGTGAAAATACTGTACAGAGGGGTTACAGTCACATGAGCAAGGTAGTAAGTACATTTCTTTTCAAGGATTGTTGCCTCTCCTTTGTTTTTTTCCATCTCTTCCTTCCCACCTCCACAACTACACTCCCCTCTACCCCCCACCCCTGCCTAAATTGTAAAGTTTGTTTTTCAACAGTGTCTTCTACATATCATTGTTGCAATGGGTCAACCTGTATCCCTATTAAAACTTTTTGTTTTTTCCCTTCCCCTCCTCAAATTATACCAATATCAAATACAGTGAAAATAGGCAGAGGAACATACAAAACAACAACAAAAAATCACATGGTGCCTTATGAATATGTTAGAAACAATAGCAAGAAAAAACGACTTGTGTCCCTATCTTGGAGTTCATTTCGCTTAACATCATCTTATCTGGTCATATGTACATAGCTTTTTGACCTTTTCTGATTGTTCCAGACATATACTCATTATTGCAAATAAGAGAAACCATAGGACCTTTGTTTCTTTGCGCCTGGCTTACTTCAATTAATATAATTTTTTCCAAGTCTTTCCATTTTCTAACAAATGGGGCAATGTCATTCTTTCTGATGGAAGTATAGAATTCAATTTTGTGTATATACCACATTTTCTTCATTCATTCATCTACTGAGAGGTATCTGGGTTAGTTCCATATCTTAGCTATGGTAAATAATGCTGTAATAAACATAGTTGTGCTGGTAGCTTTAGTGTGGTCTTGTTTGTGATCATTTGGGTAAATGCCTAAAAGTGGGATTGCTGGGTCATAAGGGGGCTCTATGTGCAGTCTTTTGTGGAACCTCCATACTGCTTTCCAACATGGTTGAACAATATCAACTCATTTTCTTGTTTCTAACAGGGACTGCCTCACTCAGCTTTCCAATCCAAACCTAGCAACCATGAAGGAAAATGTTCTCTACCACTTCAGCCTCAGCACCAGCACACACAACTTCCCAGCTAGGTTTGGCGATGTCAAGGTAAAAGCCCAGGCTTTCATTCTAGCAATTTGCTTTACACTAATCTTCTCTGTGATACTGCCAGGTCTGCTCACAGATAGTAGAGAGGTGACAGGTACATGCCATTATGAGTTTATTATATTTTTACAAATGTCAAGTATATGAACTAGCAATACAGGAAATTACTTGAATAAGCTGCATTGACCCCGAATGATCTTTTACAACTTTAGTATATAATGGATACAGATATACAGATAGGAAACTTCCTGAATCAGGCCAAGAGACTTATACTGAAAGTCTGTTTACTGAATACCACTGAAGTTCCTGGTGAGAAGTCTTGGCTCTAAAGACCTGTGCTGGCAGCAGTGTGCTGAGGGCATCCTTGTTCTCTGGTTGTAGTTTGTGTTGCTGGAAGCCCCTCTTAGATGAACTCCTTCATCAGGTATGTGGCCACACAGCTGGGCCTTGACCTGGGTACATGGGATTACATGAATGTGTTCAATTTCCATTTCATATCCTAATTTGATTAATTTGTATGTCAGATGGATGGCTTCATGTGTTCATCGATTCTCCAGTGATGGCTTACTATTTAGCAAGATTACATTAGATGCTATGCTTGAACAGGATGAGATTTCATGTCACTAACTTTCCTTCAGATCAGTCCCATTTAGTTTGGAATCTTCCAATGAAATAGGAGACGGTGCTACTCAAATTTAGTTTGAGCCTGGAGCCAGTGGCTCACACCTGTAACACTAGCATCTCAGGAGGCTGAGTTCTGGGGATCTTGGTTTCCAGCCAGCCTGAGCAGGATGAGGTGAGACTTGCCGCCAGTTAGCCACCAAGGAAGCTGGAACTTGAGCAGCATTTCACGTGGTAGAGCACTAGCCTTGAGCCTAAAAGCTAAGGCCTAAAAGCACATAGGCCCTGAGTTCAAGCCTCAGGACCAGCATACACACACAAAAAAACCCCTGAAACAAACAAAATGTTTCACTAGATGCTTGAGTTTCTGTTACGTTAATCTGGTTCATTGTGCATGCATCTTATAATGATTTACTCATAATGTGAGAACAAGGATACTGTGTGGAGCTGAGCTCCTCAGGGCTTCAGGATGCTATGTGCCAGGATGCATGGCCACAGTGTGAATGAGAAAGAGTTTGCAGTAAGACCCTCAGCCTTTGCAACACTGGCCTCCTGGGCCTGAAAACTGTGCCATCTCCTGCCAAAACACTTCAGCTCATGGCAAGCTGTGTGAGCTGGCACAGGCACAACTTTCTCCTTAGCAAGATGGAATACCAATGTCCACCTCACCAGACTGTAGGGAAGACTTTAGGGAAGGTATAAAGGACTTGGTAGAGATCATGGCCCACAGTAGCTTCTCAACAGATACCTAGATGAAGATACAGCCATGTTGGCATCCTGGCCTGGTTGTGGTCTCCTTAATCAGAAGGCTTTGCTACATGTTTTCCCCTTTTATTTGCCAATATCTCCTGGATCTTTAATTTCTACAGATAAGACTATGAAGGGAATGCTACTTCTTATCTCCCACAGCAAACAATTCAAACCAAAAGCCGGTGGCTTTATATGCTATGTATTTTCACATACTTTTGCAAGAGGAAAAGGGTCTTAAGTCAAATCAAGTCCTCTCATGAGCAAACTAATACGTGGAGTTGAGGAACTCTTTTCTCCTACACCTAGACTCTCAATCAAAAATGAAGTATGACCTGAATATCTGTAACTCAAGGATGGTTCATTGGTAGGTAAGGGTCTAGATGGCACTGTCTTAATAAACATAATTGCAGTGGTGAGTGTAATAGTGTCAGGACAAAGCCATTATTTTCAGAATCAAAGACTGGTCAGAATTTGTCTTTCTTGTGATTTGATTGCTTTCCCCTTTAAACACTAGGAGGTCATTTTATCTCTTGTGGACAATTTGCATACATCGACACTCATAACAAGACAGGACTTAATCACATGAGTTTCTTTCCTACCAGTATCTTTTTGGGAAGAAATGACAGAGGCAGGATGTGTTCCTTGATCAGGCAAGAGGAGGGACTAATGTTGTAAAGTAAAACCACTTGGAAGATCCAGAGAAGCCACCTTTTGAGAGGCCAAATTGGGAGTCTTCATTAAAAAGTTGGCATCTGCAGGCAGACTCCTGTCGCAAAGACTTGCAGTCCTGTGAAGACACTTCACACTGTTAGAAAACTGAGTCGGGAGACCAGAGAAGAAATAAAGAGCAGAAAAACCATACCAACAACCCATATGAACCACAATGGAGGCCATGTTGATCAGAGGAGAGTCAGGATATGGACACAGCACATGAGGCCTGGCTTAAAGGCTTCTGAGCTGTCTGCCCTAAAATAGTGTCACGTCAGGGGACAGGGCACAGGAAAGTTCAGAGCACGGTCCAGTAACACATTATCCAAGTCCCCACCCCTGCCTCTCCCAATTCAGGCATGCCCAGCACCTGGGGGGGGGGGGAATGGGAATTCCTCTTCCTTCACCTGGAAGTCAAGATGGCCCCAGTTAAACCCAGTATGCTATCCACTATGTGGCCATGATGGCACTGGTTAGACCCAGCATCCCTACTTCACTAAGATGTCAGAGATTGAGAGAATTGCAGTTTTGACTCCAGCCTGGGGAATCAATTCTGGGGCTCTTGTTTTCACACAGTTTTAAACACAAATGGGGTCAGGTGGAGGTGGACTGACCCGCTGGGCAAACTCAGTGATGCTGAACACTATCTTTAAAAGCTGGAGTTTACTGGATGGACAGACTGGTGCTAACTCAACTTGGGAGTGAGCAGCCCCAAACTCAGGTAGCTCCATGTTTATAAAGGCTAAACATGCATTCTGTTAGAGTAGGTGCAAGCAAGCTGGTGTAGAGAAGTGAACCTTAGCAGTTATTTTGCAAGTGCATAAACCACAAACATTTCTGTAACAATTAAAACCACAAATACCTGGGTAACAATCTCGTGACCTCTATAGGACATGTTCTATGAAGGATTCTAGGTGCACAGCCCCTAAGTTCCTTGCTGGTCATGTTTGTCTGCTTGGCCTGCTGGGCATTTTGTCCACTGAAACTTGGGGATAGTGAAGGAAAAATAAAGGTGAAATGCTCTTGCCATGGCTGCTATCTTCAACTGTCTAATGGAACAAAGATGACAAGTCTTCCAGTAACCTGAATAAGTGCCCAGGAGGGCAACTATAGAAGAATTATTTGATCTCAGTGAAATGATGGGTGAAGAGGATTTATATTACCTAGGGCTCTGGCATTTGACTGATTATGTTCCGTGATGTCAGGTCATTTCCATGTTTCCCTGTGTTTCCCTTCATCAGTGTACTTAGGGATTTAGGCAGGTACTTGCTTTGGAAGAACTGTGATTTTGGTGTGACTGTCTTTAGCTCTTTTTGCAGCTCAGTGTCTCCCTCCCTAGAGCACTGCCCTGGGTCTGGTGGCCTCTCTTTGATTTTCCCCCAGGGTCCTGCAGTTGTGCATCGTGACTCCAGTCCCTCCCAGCAGATTGAGGGTGGATTCCCATATAGATCAAGGCTGTTGCACAGGAGACGTTTCAACACTCAGATTTCAAGGCTTGTGGAATGGTCCGTGAGAACACTTCCAAACCTAGCCCCGAGCGGGACCTGTTCTTCCTCATTCTGCAAAAAATGACCTCCAAGCCTGAAAAGATTTCATCTTCAAGTAGGATATGTGGAAGTCTCTGCCATTAACTAAGGCAAAGAAAGAAAAGCACCCACAAAAACCATGTTATTGCTGAGAAATTATATAAACAGACTATTAGTGTTTCAATTTAATCTTTTACTGGAAATCAGGCAAAATTGTGGCTGATGAAAGGGCAGCCTAGGATAGAGCCCCATGCCCAGCTCTCTTGGTGGGCTGGGGGCTCAGGAACGGCAAGATTCCCTCATATTCTGTCATCTTTGCCATGTTGCAGTGTGAAGAAGGCTTGGGTGAGCAGCTCAAGTGCACGCTGGGTACATGGCTGCCCCTTCCACCGCTGAGCTGTTCATTTGTCTCCCACTGGGAGCTGCCATTGTCACTGAGCTTTCTTGTTGAAGCCTGGCAACTGAATGGAGAGATTGCCTTAATTCCAGGGCTTCCCTGAGCCCACAGGGCTGTCCCACACCCACTGCCCTCTGGGCTTGAGGCAGCCTTCATTAATGTTCATTTGCAAGTAGCCATGTGCCCAATCCTCTGAGGACCACCGTGGGACCCCAATGAAGGAAGTGAGGTGGGCAGAGGTCAGGCCACACCACCCAGACAAAGGCTTGTGTGGCAGTTGGTGGGAGGGCAGCCCCAGCTCATCAGGCTGCCTGTCCCACCACCCAGACCCTGGGGAGTCCCTGGCCCCTGGGCCAATGTACTTACTTTCCTGAGCGCTTCCGCAGGGGAGGGCTCCTCTTGTTGTTCCTGCTCAGGACAAGTACCCGGCGGGGAGGCTCCAGCTCCCTGGATAGCTTGGAGCTAAGACAAGAAGTAGCTGGTTGGACAGCAGGCTCCACCCTGGGGGTTCCCTCCCAGGGGCCCTGGGGACTCAGGAGCTCATACACCCTTCCTTCAACAGGTCTGGTGGGAGGCTGACTCAGGCAACAGGCTCTCATGGACTGGTGCTGGGGATTCCCATGTTTGTTGCCCCCACTGCCTACCCCAGCTCACCTTTCCAATTGATTCAGGTGGTTCATATTATTAAACCAAGATACGAACTTCATGTCAGGAACTACCTCGAGCTCCTTACATGAGCCCTGTAGTTCCTTGACCAGGGCCATCACCTTGAATTCCTGGTTGAGAGAAAGGACACAGTGGTGATGGACCTGGACCAGGGCAAGGTAGGCCAGGCAGCTGACTTCAGGTCTTCACTTGGCTTCACTCTTGTCTCTCCCCAACACACTCGCCTTTCTCTACTGAGATCCAGTGCCCAACCCCAGCAAGCTGTCCTAGATCCCCAGCTCAAGGCCCCATCTCCTGACCTCTGGAGGACAAGTGATGTGACCATCCACATCAGAGGGAAGGAAGGACCTAAGGGACCCGCACAGCTGGCTGCCTGCAGAGGAAGGTGTCATTTTCTCACCTCTCGTCGTCTTTTTATGTTCAGCCAAGAGCCCTGCAGAGCAAAGAATATGTGCTAAGAAAATGCTGTTTCCACTTGGCGCCCTACCAAGTCCTTCCAGCAGAGGGCAGGCTGGGTGCACAGCTGGACTAGGATTGCTCTCAGTCTAGGGCAGGGATGCCAGGGGCCTGAGGACAGGTTGCTCACTGCTCAATTCTCTGTGGACATGGCAGAGACTGAGGCTTCAGGGACAAGGCCATGCTATTCCCACATGCTATGTCAGCTTGAGCACCTGCTGTCACACTGCCACCCTCACTGACCTCCCTCTGAGACATGGCCAAATGCCATCAGCAGCACTGAGGTCTGAGGGCATAGGGCATCATAAGTAGGATTGCTGTGGTGCTTGGCACTCTGGGGCTGGGGAAGACGTGGGCTCTTGCTGGAGGCCAAGGGGCAGGGAGAGGCTCTTTGTCCCCAATCTGCTTTCCCAGGGCTGGGGCCCTGTTCACTCACATCCTTGGAATCTTGGTCTTTGTGCAGTGAGGCCAGGTGACTGAGGATGGTGCCCAGGTAAGGGACTGTGCCCTCGGGATACTCCTGTGGCATTGGGTGCAGAAAGATCAGAAGGGTCCTGTTAAGCTCCTCGCAAGAACCCGACTTACCCCAGTCCCATGGAGCCATCTATCTAGCAGAACTTGGGGCAAGACAGGCTCATTCCTCAATGATCCACCCTCTACCCCATACCAAAGACACAGCCCTGCATGGGGAAATCCATCTGGCCTGGTCCCCTCCAGGGCTGACACTTGACACCCATGCAAGGTCTGTGGCCCTGCCCTTCACCTGCTCCTGTGCTCTTGCATTCCTTACTGTGGTGGCTGCAATGCATTCCTGCAACATGCCATCTGAGCAGAGGCAGGGTGTAATGGGGCAATAAGGGAGTGGGCCAACTGGTCGGTTGTGTTGGGGGAAGCCCCTCAACTCCTCCTTCTAGGAAGCCCCTGGTCTCAGGCTCGCACACTACTCACCAGTTGCTGAGGCTTCCTGAGGCCTCTCTTGAGTTTCTTCCAGAGGGTCCTGTGTTTGGGCTCTTGCCTCTGGCAGCATTGGGCATGGGAGTAAAAAGCTTTCATTCTCTAACCATTCAATCTTCCAGAGTCCCTTCTTTCCATGGGGTGTGACAGCTTTGGCTTGGGCCTTTAGATCTCAGGCTCCTTGTGACCATCAGCACTGTAGCCCTGGGCAGGCTAGAGAGCCTGGCAGGGCCTGTCTCCAGGGTGGATGTGGACATTTGCGTGCCCTAAAAGATGTTTCTGTGGCTGCCTGGTCTGGAGGAACCCGCTGACCCACGTGACTGGCAAGGCTTCCCTCCTGGGATGGGAAGGCCACCCAGAAACCAAGCCAGGGCCTGGCTTGGCGGTGCCAGGCAGGCAGGTTGTAGAGAGGCAGCCTCATCACAGGCCACACTCAGGAGGAAGCTGGACAGGAAAGTGGACATCCCCAATCCTATCACTTCCTCCAACCTCCTCAGGCACCCAGCTTGCCTCCTCTTCCACTGACTCCATTGGGTCCCCAGGGGCCTCCTGTTCCCATACAATCTATCCTAGCCCCAAGCCCATGATGGATGCTTCTAGACAAGCTATGTTGGATACTCTCCTAGAATTCCATCAGAAAGCAAATCCTCGCCCGCCCTCCCTGGACCAAAAGTTATTCTGGGGCTCATACCACCTTGTACACCTGCTCGTGGCAATACATCTTCTTCAGCTCCTGGAACGTCTTCCGACTCTCCCTGGAGGAGGGACAGAGACAAGGTGACAGATGGGAGAGGGCGAGAGAGGGGAGGAGTGTGAATGCATTGCCCATTTTGGGGCAGGACTTCATCCTAATGGGAACAGAGCTGTGCAAGGAGATCCACTGTGATCCTAAGGTCACATGGTTTGGAGCCAAGTCTTGAGGGGAAACCTCCAGTTTCACCCAATTTCCAGTGTGGTTTTGTTTGGAAGAGCACTGCACAGACGGGTGTGGGCATGTTGTGTCCGAAGGAAAAAGTATGGCACAAAAGGAATCCCAACCACACAGGCAAATCCTAAGCAAGGTCATAGGTGTCTGAGTTGGGCAGAGCCGCAGTCCCTGCCATGGGGAATTGCCACTGGGCTCCCAGATGAGGGACGCTAGGCTGAGGAAGCAAGGGTTGCCCAGGAGAAAGGTGCACCCACCTGCCAATCAATCTCCACGTCTTCTTCAGGCCTTGGAGCTGGCTGCTCTGCAGAGCACACATGATGGGAACGAGGGTGCAGCTGTTCCTCAGAAGGTGGCACTCCTAGGAGTGAAGAATGGGTGAGGAGAGCTGTGGAGGAAACTCCTGGGCTCCTGCTTGGCCTGGGGCTGGGCCTTTGTTACTAGGCTGAACTGGGACAGCTTGGGGGAGGGGAATGACAGTGGAAGCAGGGCAGGAATGCACACAGCCCAAGTGAGGGCAGAGTAGGAGGAGGGCTGTAGGTTAGGCAGAGGCTGTGAGGGAGCAGGCAGCCCCCTGGTGGGAGTGGGAAAGGGAAGAAGAGCCCCCGGGCCCCTCCTGCTCTTACCAGAGCCACCTCTATCCAGTGCTGCACCACTTGGGCTCTCTCTGCTGCCTCCATGCTGTGGTCCCCGAGGCACGTGGTGATCACACAACTGGAGACCTGCTCACAGTGCTCCAGTATGGGAAGCAGAGTGGGTGCCAGGCGCTCCAGACACTCCTTTTGGTCAGCATGGACATACACAAAGGTCAAAAGGTGGTAAGGGAGGAGTTTTTTGAACAGTTTCTGAAAAGATGAAATGAATGGTCAGCATGACTCTGCCCTGAGGCAGGTGTGGCAGTAGAGGTGCAAAGGAAAGCCCACACGCCCAGCCCTGCCAAGCTACTTACGATGGCCATGATGGAGAACTGATCTGCCTTCTCTTCGGGCAGCCAATCTAGCACTCGACCTGTCTCCTCATCACTGTCTAATTCCATCATGTCTAATTCCATCCGGGATGGCCCCCTGGAGGAAATCTGCACATCCTCCATCTCCACACACTCCCAGGGAGCTGGGTCTGTTTCCGCAGGCCTGTCTGCCGCACTAGCTGGTGGGCGAGCAGGCTCTTCCTCAGCAGCACAGGGCAGAACACCATCGGCGTCTTCAGCCACTGGCGGCTCAAAATAAGTAACTGGATGAATGTCCCCTCCTAAGCCTGTGTCAGCTTCCAGCTGCACAGATGGGACGGGTGCTACATCCCGGCTGGGCGGCAGAGGCTCCTGTACGGGTGGCTCTGGCTGCTCAGCACCAGACTCAAGGCAGTCAGCCTCTCCAGCAAGGGGGCAAGACTGCACTTGCTTCCCAGATGGACCGAGAGACTCCCCTTGCTCCCCAGATGGACCGAGAGACTCCACTTGCTCCCCAGATGGACCGAGAGACTCCACTTGCTCCCCAGATGGACCGAGAGACTCCACTTGCTCCCCAGATGGACCGAGAGACTCCACTTGCTCCCCAGATGGACCGAGAGACTCCACTTGCTCCCCAGATGGACCGAGAGACTCCACTTGCTCCCCAGATGGACCGAGAGACTCCACTTGCTCCCCAGATGGACCCAGAGACTCCACTTGCTCCCCAGATGGACCAAGAGACTCCACTTGCTCCCCAGATGAACCCAGAGACTCCACTTGCTCCCCAGATGGACCCAGAGCCTCCACTTGCTCCCCAGATGGACTGAGAACAGACTCCAGGCTTTCATCTCCTGGAGCGTCTAGCTCTGGCCCTGAGCTGCTCACTACAATAGGTTTGGAGGGCTCTGGTTGAACTGCAGATGCGTCTCCTTCTTGGGCGGGTTGCAGAATTGGGTCACACTGGCCTTCAGGCAGCTGGGCTTCTGGAGTGGGCACTGGCATACCCTCATCACTGGCATGTATTGGTGCATCAATGGCTGGCTCTAGAGCCATTGCTACCACTGGGCTAAGTGCCCCTGGCACTGAGGGATCAGCCATTCTTCCTTCATTTGATAGAATAAGACTTGAGTATTGCAGGTCAAGATCCAGACTTGGTGCTGGAGATGGTGCAAGGCTGTGGGCCATTGGCTGACCTGCAGGTGGATTGATCTCTTCGGTCACAGTTGATCGAGGTGAGTCAGAACATCCGTCTGCATGGGGTTCTTGTTGGCGCTCCACTGCAGCTCCTGGAGCTGAGGGGGCCTCTGAGGCTACAGCTAGCTCCAGCTCTGACTGACATGGTAGTACTGCTTCTACGCAGGGTGTTGGAGCCAGTGGTTGGACAGTGATTTTCTCATAAAGCCTGGCAGTTGGTGGAACAGCTGCAAGAAAAGATCCCCTACAGCACTGCCTTCCCCTCAGTCATTCCTACGGCCACGAGACCCCTGCCTGCTGAGAAGCCCTAGTCCCTGGACTCCACCCCAGGAAGCCCTGCCAGGACAGGTTTCATGCCACGGCATCCAGGTTCCCTGGCTGTCCTGTTGATGGCCCCATGGTAGCATGGGAGCTGCCTTCAGGTGGACAAAGCTTGGAATCCCACACCTGTTCTCTCCTTTGCCAGCCCATGCTACTCACCCTCCAGCTCTGGCTCCTTCAGATGCATGTGCTCCAGCTGGCTGAGCAGAAGATGGGCCTGCTGCTCCTCCACAGAGCCATAGTGTGAATAGGTTCCCAGGTGTTGCAGGCAGGACGTGTCTGGTGCTTCAGTCCAACACGCTGGGTATACTCTCATCCACGAGTCCAATATAAAAAAGGCTCTAGATGTAGTGGGAGAAGCAGCAGAGTCAGAGGTTGGGCCTCTCCTCCTCTCAGAACCCCCTCAAGCACAGGTGTGGGAGCTGGGCTCCTGGGCCTACTCCTGCCTATACCCCATGGCAGACCTGGTAACCTGGCTGCACTGCAGACATTGTCTACACAAGGGATGCTACTCCACCTACATCACAGTGAGACCCACCCCACCCACACCACCTCCTAGTGTCCCTGGGCATGCCCCCAAACAGTCATCCCTGGGGTGCTTTGTCCTCATGCATAGTGTCTCGAGAACCCAGAATGTCGTCACTCAGGTAGCATCTAGTGACCTCTATGACCTAGAGCCATGTGTGAATGGTCTTCGCCTGACTCTCAACCAGGGCACATCCTGGCCCTTGTGCACTCACGGAGGCCCCTGGAATCCTAGAGGATTGTCCATGATGACACACTGTAGGCCTCCCCGTTCTGTGTGGTCCTGAGGTTTCCCAGGGCAGGCACGTGGGACTGCCTGGTCATGGTGCCAGAAGCTTCTTCCACCCTCCTCAGGCACAGAACAAGCCAGACTAACTCCCTACATGGACACATTTCTACCTGGATTTGAGTCTTCCTTCAGGAGTGGCTGCCATTTCCTTTGCCCAGGCCTCTCCAAGGCCAGCTCTCCACTGCACCCACTCTGAAGACACATGCCTTCCCTCCTCCCCCAGGCACACTCACTGCTGCAGGTGCTCCTGCGCGCCTTCCTTCTTCTCATTGTCACGGGAATGGCTGTATCTAGGGGACACCATGAGAATGTCAAACATACTGTGTCTGCACATGATGTCTACAGTCCCAGTGGTTTTCCTGAGCACAGGATGGAGCTCAGGATGACAAGGATTTCCCTGTTCTTTCACTGAGTGGTGTCAAGCGTCTGGAAATGCATCCCCACACAAGCTGATGAGCCCACTAGCTTCCTCCCATACACCTGAACGGGCAACGGGGGAGGCAGCGTTTCCCTTGGGCTTCCTAGTGAGGTTCAGGTAGTTCAGGACCCCTAGATGGAACATATACCACCATTGTGAAGTTGGAAAAGAGTTTGCTTGCGGTCTCAGCCATGTGAGGCCTCAATGTAGAGAAGGGGGCCTTCATGAGGGAAGGGGCTTCTCCCAGCTCTGCCCACAGCCCTGCGCTCCCCGGGGTGTAAGGTCATAATGTGGACAGGCCTGTTCAGGGCCCATCGCACCGCTCCAGCCTCAGGCAGTGAGGATGTTGGTCCTAGCATGCCAGTAGCCAGGATCCAAGCAGATCCGCATTAGTGCAGCACATGCCAAGGCCTAGCCCGTGGGCCCGTCCCGAGGATCAGAGCTGGCGCTTACCTTTTATACAGCAGCTTCAATACGTGATGGGCAGTCCTGAAAGTACTATATGTCCCCAGAAATACAGGGATAAACAAGGCAGCTCCGAAGAGCAGGGCAGGCACTAAGTGGTCTACTAGCTTCTTCACTTTGCCTCCCTGCAGGTATCCTGCCTTGCAGGGATTAGGAAGGGTGGGGGCTAACACCCACTGTAATTGCTGTGAAGAAATGAGACACAGTTCAAACATGGAAACAGCAGCAAAACAGCAAATGTCTCTGGGCCATACAACGAAAATAGTCTGGGGCGCGCGCGCACACACACACACACACACACACACACACACACACACACGTATACACACCGAACTCAAGAATGTCAAATACACATGGGATCTGAGGCTGCCAGAAGGTAGTAGGTGAGGGGACTCACTCTTCCTCCACACCCTCCCTCCTCCTTGATTCACCTGTGGAGTGCAAGATGCAGTTCTGCTCAGGCGACCGGGACAGGGGATGACCCATCGCCTCCTAATGATCTCAATTTCTCCCAGTGGAGTTGTTCTGCGGAATAGTGGGCAGCAGGAGAACATCCTGCTGCCCCTCAGCTTTCCATACAACTCAGCTGGCTCAGCCGCACAGCATCCCTAAATACTGCCTGGTGCTTTGTGACACCTCTGGAGATGACAGCATCAATAGAGGGCCCCTCTGCTGAGCCTCAGCCTCAGACCAGACCTCTGCAAATGGCCTCTGGGTGCTGGCTGGGCCCTGTGACAGGTCAGGAGCAAAACTAGACACACTCCAACCTCTGTCCTCTGTCCAGTTAATGTCGTGGTAATGAGGACCACTTACTGGGCTCACACCCGATCCCTCCTTCCAGTTTAATTGTCTCCCCATGTACAAGTGCCTGTGCTTGCCTGCCTCCTCCAGTCACCCACTCACTCCTAGGGCTTCCACCCAGCACCTGCTTGAGGATGTCATACACTGAAAGGACTCTGCCCATCCAAGGCTTGGGAACCCTACAGCTGGTGTCCATCATTTTCACTGCACTCTTGTAGACATTCAGCCCCTGCACATTGTGTCTAGACAGAGAATAAACTGCCAACCAGTTGTCCTTGTCTAGGCCACTTATTCCTGCAGTGGGAGCCTCCTGGAGGAGGATACCAAGTTCAAGGCTAGTCTGACCTAGGCAAGAGATTCTGTCTCAAATCCATGCAAGCCAACAATGAACAAAAGAAACAAAAAGGAAATGCAAGATCTGAGCTTCACATGGGGGTGGGAATTTCACAAGTGTAGACACAGACGAGGTCTTCTCTATTTGGAAGCCTACACATGAGACTCCAATGTTCAACACACCTATTGAGAGAGGTATACACATGACCTCACATACATTCATGGACACAACACGGATACACATTCATCCACAAAGACACAGTGGCACACCACTATGTTCATCCATGTATGTCCTCAAATGCATGCATTGGAGCGAGATGGTGAATTCAACTCTGCTGCCTGCCACAATGTTTGTGTGCTAATGAGAGGATGGGTGAAAGGTGGGACGTTGAAAAGAATGGGCTGTTTGTCCAATGTCCAACAGGATTTGAGGCCAATCTCTGGGCTCATTCGTTGAGGGGTGAGGGCATGGAGAGGTAGTGATTTCTGCACCATGTTCACTGAGGAAGAAGTGGAAAGGGCACTCAGGATCAGGCTACTGGAAGGAAATGAGTGCTACTGAGCTCCTAGGGCTCAGATTATTCTGGGGCCATGGAGCATGTGGAGAGTAGTTAGAGAGGGGCTAAAGCTTGGATGTGGAGTTTGTTGGTGTGGAGACATATGGAGATGGGAGGCCTTCACTTTTCAAGCCACAGGGAAGCGGACAGGAAGCGCCTCCACCAAGGGAAATCTTGGCAGGGGAGGGAAACCCTTGGCGTCCTTCTACCTATAGAGTCCTAGGTGCGCCCTTCCCAGTCTGCTACCTCTCCTTGGTGCTATTGTCTACCTAGCTCAAGATGTCACAGTCAGTGCCCAAGGCTCTGAGGATGGTAATTTATACTCATTGGTATTGTTCACGCATGTAGGCCAAGAAGACTGGCTTCAGCCCAACTTAGAGTCACGTGCAGGCTTTTTCACAGGAAATGGAGGCCAGAGTTTCCTGCCAGAGTTTTCTGCTACCCAGCAGAAGCACCTGAGGAAACCCTCCAACACGGTGTCTGCCACCACCACCAGGACCATGCTACTGATCCTGCTGACCATGGCGCCGATCCTGCCCTCTATCCTGATGACTCAATGCCTGGCTCTTCCTGCCTGCTCTGAGGAAGTGACCACTGTGTAAGGGCTGCAGGTAGAATCCCGGCCCATGACAAATGATGTGATGCACTTGTTCTTATTATTTTGTACTACTATAGACTCAATCTTTTTAAATTTCCCAAAGCTAGTATACCAATGACAATACTCCACCTCCCAGGCCGGTGGGGAAGAACTAAGGGAACCAGGAGTATGGCACAATCAATTCAGCTCCACCATGGGAAGTACTTGCCTTGCCCCACCTCCAGGGCCCCATTCCCGAATCTCACTCCCACAGCTGGCAGCAGCATACTCATCCTCTCTCTCTTTTTTTTAGTTGTGAAAATACTGTACAGAGGGGTTACAATTACATGGGCAAGATAATGAGTACATTTCTTATCAAGCATTGTAGCCTCCTCCTTTGTTTCCCCTTCCCATCCTTTCCCATCCTCCCCCCCGCCTGCCCCACCCAATCCTCCCTGCCTCCCCACCAAAGTTGTAACATTCGTTTTCGACATAACGACTTGTACTTCTCATTGTTGCCATGGGTCCACCTATATCCCTATTTAAATGACTTGGTTTTCCCCTTCCCCTCCACAAATTATACCGACATCAAATACAGTGAAAGCACGGGTTATGCTGTGGGGGAGGTACACACTTAATCCAGAAATTTATTACTCAATTCAAAACCTTAGACTTAAATTTCTTAATAGCAGTACTACCTCTTTATACCTATATAATATTTTAAGTAGTTTTATTTTTAAGTTTTTCACATCTCCTTTATATCCCTCCCCTTTTCTCATTATATCCACGTTCTTCTCTGAATATTTCATTTTCAAACATGTACAATTTTTAAGCTTTGAGAGTAGGACTTAGTTAACTCTCCCTGTGCCTTCCCACATCTCTCTATTCCTATTTTTACCCACATCTCTCCCTAAACCTAATAATTTCTGGTTTGCCAAATTCTTCTTTGCCCATTCTTTGTATCCCATTAATATATAGTTGTTTGATGTTGAATAGATTTATCTGTCGAACTAGATTGTATCTGCAGACTATTGACTGTGCAAATACAGACTTTGGTTGATGCTTACCTTAAGATACTATTCTAGCGCAAAACTGGTGTTATTTTCATCCCAAATGGGCAGAGTAAGCCGGAAAAACACAAGAAAAATGGCAAGTCCGGGTATCTCAACTCCCACTCATGATAATCAGGGGACAGAACAGAAAATGAATGATCCAGAGGAGAGTTCCCAAATAGCTCTATAAACACTGCTGGCAAACATGTAAATGAAAAGATTGAAAACATACAAAGGACTCTGTATGAACGTGATAGGGAGAGAGAGGAGGCAAACCAAAGGTTTATACAGGAATATCATGAGCGTGAGGATTTGCGAGAGCAGCTTGAGAACACTCAAAGAGAAAGGCAGGAATGGTGTGAGCAGGCTGAGAACACTCAAAGGAACTACAGGAATGGCCTGAACGTGAGGAAGCTAAGCAAAGAGTAATACAGGAATTGAGAAAACAGGATGAGAATACACAAAGATCACTAAAGGCATTCATGGAATCCATTAACAAAGAGCTGAAGGAAGTCAGGGAGACCACAAAGGGAATGCTGAATGGAACCCAACAGAAGGAATGGGAGTCCAAGGAAACCATAACCAATCAACTAAGTGATTTGAGAATAAACACTGAACACCAAATTAAGGAAGTAAAGAAGCTCATACAAGATCTAAAACAAAGCTTCAACAAAGAATTTGAAGCCATCAAAGCTGACCAATTAGAAGGAAAAGAAATAAAAAACAAAGTAGAAAGTCTTGACAGCAGGTTAGACCATGCAGAAGATCGAATCTCTGGGATTGAAGACAGCCTAGATATTATAGAGAAAGAACATACAACCATCCAAGACAAGTCCAAGAAATATGATAGATCTATCCAACACTTGGAAGACACCATCAGAAGGCCTAATTGAGGATAATGGGTGTAGAGGAGCATCTAGAAACAGAAGTTAATGGTCTAGGAAATTTGTTTAACAGGATCCTAGCAGAGAACTTCCCAAACATGCAAAAAGATAGGCCTATTCAGATACAAGAAGCTTTTCGAACCCCAAATAGACCAGACCAGAATAGGACATCCCACGGTCATAGTATAATCCACACAGGATCAATTCAGACCAAGGAAAAGATCCTTAAAGCTGTCAAGGAAAAAAGATTAATCACCTATAAAGGGAAACCAATTAGAATCACCTCAGACTTCTCAGCAGAGACAATCAAAGCAAGAAGAGCCTGGAATGATGTATGCCATGCCCTAAAGACAAACAACTATCAACCAAGAATACTGTACGCAGCTAAACTCTCCTTCATAACTCTCCTTCCATAGCAAAGAAAAATTGAAACAATATATCTCCACCAAACCACCCCTACAAAAGATTCTTAAAGATGTCCTACACATAGAAAACCAACAAGACCACAATAAAGGCCAAGAAACCGCACCCAAACTGAGAATCCAAGAACCATAGGAGGAACCCAGTAGCTGCAGCCCCCAAGAAGGTGGATGACATGGCAGGAACTCCCAAATACCTCTCAGTCCTATCTCTCAACATTAACGGACTTAACTCTTCAATTAAGTGACATAGACTGTCTAGCTGGATTAAAAAAAACAAGATCCTCATCCTCTTTCTCCAACATGTTTAATGGTAAGAATGGAGGCAAGCAGCTGAGAACATCCAACTGTGATGCAGTGCTGGCGGTGCCCACCGCTTCCTCTCCTACTTCTCCAAACAGCAGCAGCTCTCGACCCCCTCTGCCAGCACCAGGCAGTGCAGGACATGCTTCCTTTCTGCAGCCAGTCCCTTCTCAGAGACCTGCCCCGAGAACTTCTGCACAAACAGATCTTGCTCTTTCTGGAAAATGACCTCCGTGACACCTCTATTTGGTACATTCTCCAGGGATCAAGATTTGAAATGGAAGCTTAAATGTCTGTTTTCTGGAAACCAGGCCCTTTCTCCTCAAGCCAGGTTAGTAGATTGCAAAATGACTAGAGTAAGCCTCATTTTAGACAGCGCATGGTGGGGAGCAGGTGGGGAGGCTGGCCCACCTTCTACAGACATGGCCTCACTGTGCACCCAGCTTCCTTCCTTGCAGCGGTGGATCAATGAGGTCATTCAGTGACATCCAAATGTCCATCACACTGCAGGCCATTGTGAACTGTGTTTCCAACTTTGCTGCCATCTGCTCTTGACATATTTGGCCCCGGATAGCAGAATGGACTCAATAACTTTTGTGGAAACAAGTTAGTCATTCAGGCCTTTTCTTCTGTGATCATTCTGGGCCTTGATCTCAGGGTCTGGGCACTGTCTCTAAGCCTATGTACTGAAGGTTAGGTTAGTGCTCTCTATCACTTCAATACAGCTCCACATATGGCTCTTTTGGTGTTGATTTGGAAATAACAGTCTCCTGGACTTTCCTGTAGGCACAGGGTTCAAATGGAGTCTTGAGAGCTCAACCACCTGGATAGCGAGAACTTCAGAAGGAAGCAAAGCCACCAGTACCAGGCTGGTCAGGACTTTTTACCTGGCATTTTACTGATCCTTCCAGGGGTTCACACAGGGAAGACAGGCAATCCAAGTACCACCTGCAATTGGTGCAAACTTCTTCATCGCAGTGTGAACAGTTGGTGAGGAAGAATTCTTAGTGTTCTTCTACTCACATTCTCATGACTCTCTCAACCCAATCATGCCAGAAAATACCAACTCTTGGGTCCAAAGCAGACCCCTTTGTTTCCATTCTGTTTCCCACTGAAACTCACATGAGAGCTCCTGAAAACCTACAATCCAAGTAGGAAAAACGTCAATTCTCCAAATTGTGACCCCTTTCTGTGGGTTGTTTCTCTCCGGATAGTAGGGAAGAGCTGTGATGTGTGCCTGTGCAATAGCGAGAACATTTTCCTAGGTAAATTCTGTCCTAAAGGAAGGATCTGGTCCATTCATGATCTGAGTGTGTATGGCAACTGATGCCATCCAGTCCCACAGAGCCAGGCCTGGGCTCACTGAAGGGGCTCCTCTGTGGCATCACTCAGGAATATTTACAGATGCAAATATTCCCCAACCAGGGCACTGACAGGTCATTCTTCTCTTTGCAGGAAGCTGCCCAACCACATCCACACCTGTGTCAGCATGTCAGCACCTGTCTGTAGGCATGGCTGAGGTGGCCATTTTCGCAAGTCCTGAAGAACCAGGCAGAGCACAGGCCTGAGATCGTCCTTCCACAGCATCCTGAGGACCTAGATACAGGTGTTTTTGTCACTACTTCTATACTGGATATTCACATGAGTTGGTCTTGAACAAACTCTGAATGCACACTTTTACAAAATTTAAACACAGCCACTGAATTAGGAGGGACTAGGGTTTGGGAGTAAGTGCAGGCAACACATCTTCCCTACGGCATGTGAGGACTGTGACAAGGTGCCGACAGTACCACTGGTGGTCTGTACTTGTTTCTGTGTGCTTCCAGCATGGCCGGGGAGAATGCACACAGCGTGAGGGCTGAAGAAAGGCAACTGAGGTGAATTGCAGAGCTTCTATCAGTTTGTGATTGAGTAGGAAATGCAGACTTGGTCCTTTGCTTGTGGACCTGGCTGGGGAGGTACTGAAACCTAAGAAGCAGTTCTGTCCTAGTACAATAGGTCACTAGGGGCATGTCTGCCCACCCTCCCTGTACTGGCAGCCTGCTTTGGCTGCATGAGGAAAGCAGCCTCTGCCATTGCTCACTCCTGATGCTATGATGTCTGACTCACCACAAGCCTATCACAACCGAGCCTGGACTGAAGAGGCTGGAAGCCAGCCAAAACACACCTTTCCTCCTTGAAACAGTTTCTCTCAGTCACTTGTTATAGACAAGGAAAGTCCAACCACTTCCTTGTGAAGTCTCTTACCTTCTGAGTCTCAGTTGCCCCTTCAGTGAATCAGTACAAAGACTGAGTCAGAAAATACAGGAAAAGGCCAGGCCATTCCGTGGCAGGGTAATATATGAGGATCCCACTTCTGGGCATTTACCTAAATGATCACAAACAAGGCCATAGTAAAGCTACCAGCACAAATATGTTTATTGCAGCATTAGTCACCAAAGCTGAGATATGGAACCAACCCAGGTGCCCCTCAGTAGATGAGTGGATTAAGAAAATGTGGTATATATATATATATATACACACACACATATATGTATGTATAAACACACATATATGTAATCATATATACATATAAAATGGAATTTTATTCCATCAATAAGAATGGCACAACCCCATTTATTAGGAAATGGAAAGACTTGGAAAAATCATATTAAGTGGAGTAAGCCAGACCCAAAGAAATATAAGTCTCATGGTTTCCCTTATTTGAAATAATTACTATACATCTAGGATAATTTTATCAGGTGAGCTGAAAACCTCAAAAGCTATGAACATATGACCATATAAAATGGTGTTAAGTGAAATGAACCCCAAGATATGGGCAAAAGTGATGTTTCTTTGTTGTAATTTTAAAGTACTATGTGATCTTTTGGTTTCCTTTCTATGTTCTTCCCCTGTTGTCACTGCATTTGATTTTGGTACCCTGAATCTTGTATATACATTTCTCTACTTTGGGGAGGGTAAGGGGAATAACAAAACATTGAAGCAAGGACATCAGAGGACCCATTGCAACAATGATCCCCACAAGACAGTATATTGGAAATGAATGTTAAAACTTCAGGGTGGGAGGAGGAGTGAGGGAGGTGGAGGAGGAAAAGGATAGTGGGAGAACAACAAGGGAGGGGGTAACAATGCTCAACAAGAAATGTACTCATTACCTTACTCATGTAACTGTAACCCCTCTGTACAGCATCTGTACAATACAATAAAATCAATTACTTGTTTTTTAAAGGTCAGGCCATGGTGCTCCTGTGACATTGCCTTCTACTGCATTTGTACAGCAGGGATTGGAGGATGACCCCAGCTTTTCTAGGCATTTGATGGGCAACTTTCATGATCACCCTGTGTTCTCATTCACTCAACTACACTGTCTGAAGGTACCTTAAGGAATTCTGTCCTAAGACAACAGTTATCGGTACCTCTAATTGTATGATGATAAGCTCCAGACAGATGCCATGTTTGAGCTGAAGTGTCTCATTCTAACTTGTAGAATGGGATAAGCTGGGAGGGAGGGAGAAAATAACTGGAAACATGCGAATGCTCACTGAAGGGTTAAAGTCCTTGAGGCAGTGACCATTTGTTGCTCGTTTCAGAGCAGAGCAACACGTGGTGCTAAACCACCTGGTTGTATGCCTTTATAAGACCTGCAAATCCTTAACTTGGGGCTCTCCTAGGCTCCGCTGTGTCAGAGTGTAGGATGAGGTCCGAGCTGCAGCCCGCCTAAATACAACCTCAAAACAGCTGTAAAGTTGACTCTCGGTGGTCTTCTTGGTGGGGGTCCTGCAACCTAGGCATAACACTCACTTCCACGGCACCATCAGAAGCCAGGACTGCATTCACAGGCTAGGATAGCTAAGAGTCATTGGATGTAAATAAACTTTAGGTAATATAAACAGTCTGATCTATCTCAGAATGTTTATCATGTCTTCAGATATGAGGCATTGCAGAATGGCAAGATGTTTCTCACACCTCCATTTCCTCATCCGTAAAGCTACATGAAGGGAGCTGGGAGCAGGGGTGCAGGCCCCGAGTCCCAGTTACTGGGGAGGCTGAGGCATGAGGATCACTTGAGCCAACTACATCAGGATCCTCCTGGGAAATGCAGTGAGAGGCCAATCTCTAAATTGAGTATGCAAATAAAGAAGTATACAGTAAAAATTCTAGTACTTGACTTCATCAACATGCTTCAATTCTGTAAGCACCTATTCACTTACTGGACAATGGAGCCAACACAAGTGGGACTAATTTCTAGTCTTTGCAAGCTGTCAGCTCTGCTGTGGTGGGACAACTGGCTGTGTCCCTTGGGGTTTTCTCTGTTGTCACCCTTGCATACAATGGACACAGCCCGAAGTCTCCTTTTCGTCAGGTTTCTCAGGAGTTACCATCTGTCCTTGGTCTCTAGGTGCACAGTCATTTGCATATACTGCTCCTCTTCTTGCTCTTCCAAAGTGGCAGACACCAGAGAAAGCTCACCCAACAGGGATACCAGCCAGGTCAGGCGAGAGATGCCACTAAATGCAGGAAAGCCAAACTGCCCTTCTTCCATTGGGCCAGCTGTGGGCAATCACAGGTGCTGTGAGGACTAGGATGAAGAGAATATCTGAGAACAGGCAGGACCCAGGTGCATGGGAGAACACATGGACAGGGGGACCTTGCCTTACCATGCGGCTAACTGTAGCCTCACAACAGCAAGTCCCTTGTAGGTTTGAACTTCAATTTTGCTAGTAAAATTAGACATGCTACTGGCAATAGCACACAATTCAGCTACACACAATGATAACTTGTAGAATGGGATAAGCTGGGAGGGAGAGAGAAAATATAGTCAGTTTACCTGTCTACTTAGGTAGATACACACACACACACACACACACACACACACACACAGACATTGCATGGTGATCCCCTGTATTACAGATTGTAACCATTAATTCCCTGCTAGATATGGTAGCCCCCCCCCCAAAAAATAATGCCCACCAAGTTTCAAACATGCCACTGGGGAAATGTGGTCCTAGCTTCAAGCCTTCAAGTCTCCCAATATTCCAGACAAGAGGAATTGCCCAGGTTGAGGCAATGAGTCAGGGACAGTTCAAGTCTTAAACTTTGATCTCTAGGAAGCCAGTACCACAAAGAACCGAGCAGGAGACAATGTCAGAGTTCATGCTGGAATGAGCAAATCTGATTTTGAGCTCAGATTCTAATTTGGGGGCAATGCATTCATCAAATGCTTCCTACATTTCTACAGAATTATGAGGGTAGCTCGTCCATGAGGCAGTGCCCTTGTTCCATCTGTGTCTCCTCCTTCCGGATCTCACTCGGATCCATTCTGCATCCTGGCTCTTCTCCCAGAAGGCAGAGAAGAGGCAGCATCATGAATCTCAGGCTCCCAGCTGTGCCACCTGCTGGACAAGCCTTCTATGTCACTGGCACCCGAGGCTCCACACTCACGCTTTGCCCTCCCCGCAGGGGGCCACCCAGTCCATAGGAAGGATCTGCTATTTCACAGGAGCAGCAATGGCCTCCCCTTTCTCCTGCCCCACACCAGTAAGACAACTTGGTCAGTGGAGTGTGACTACTCTGCTAGGAAATATGGGAAGTTTCTCTCGTCCCACCTCTCCCATTTTCCTCTTGCTTTTTATTTACTTGGTTGCATTTTTAGCACGAGACATAGAAGAATACCTCATGCTAGAAAGAACTGGAGCCTTCTTTCTAACTTTAATATGTCTAAAGAGCTCTCCATGAAATCCAAGGTTGTGCACATTTTTGGTAAACACTTCGTTTCTTTTCCTGGTTATTTAAAATGTCTTTTTTTCTTCATAACTCAATAGCAATCTATCTAAAAGATTTTCCTGATATCAACAAAATTTTCTAAACATCACTGAAGGGAGAAATCCAAAAGCTTAAAAAAATCCCTGTTATATACTACCAGATCAACTATGGTAAATTTAAATTTTTTTTTAGTTGGATGGGGACAAAAACTCTGGAGTTGCACATCTAAAGCAAATACCTCTGTACCTGTAGGTGTGAGATTAGAACTCTAGCAGGAAGCAGGGCTTGCTTACCCGAATATACGCATCTTGGTGATGTTTGGCGAAGTACAGCATGTTGTCAAGAGCCAGCATCCCAGGAGGAGTCTGGGTGAAGTCCATGGCAGGGTTGACATGATTCTGCAATAAAAAATCAAGTACTAAGTGAAGTTAATTCTTCAGCAGTCTTTGCCAATCACAGCAGGGGGGAAGACAGTGGAGGTGCACCTTGCCCACCTCAAGACTGAAGGTTAAGTTCCCAATGACCAACTATGTCAACCTATTGGGATTGGCAGAGGAACTTCTTCAAGCTCTGTGGGCTCAGCTAAATCACTTTTTATAACCCAGGGCTGGAAACCCAGTTAAAGATCGAAACACAGGATCATCCTTAGTCACGTCACATTTCAAGGAAAAGAAAATAACACGCAAGTTCAATCTCTGGCAGCTGCATTGAAGTGAAGCCAGTGGCACAGGGCGAGAAATATCTGGGCTGGAGTGACTCTGCATCCATTTCAGGAGCTGACTGAAGGGAGCCATTACTCCCGGATCTGACCCATCCTCAAGCTTATGCATGAAGGCCGGTCTGGCCACGCCTATCCATCGGCTTTGTAAACTGTCTTGGAGACACAGTCCCCAGGCCTCTACAGGCACTGCGCTCATGTCTGACCTGTGTAGTCTGCTGACACTAGCATGTTTCTGAGGATTGTGTCTGGCATGATGGACTCCACATATGGCCCAATGTTACCAATGTGCCTAACCAAAGAGCAGGCCTGGCTCAGACAAATATTTGTGTATGCATGACATTAATTGATCAATGAACACTATGACAGCTCTTCGGGCAACAAACAGCTCAGTCACACCAAACACTGCACTAAAAAGCAGATCTGAACAGTGAATGATTGAGAGGAAGTGATGTTTTCCATTTTTTTTCCTGTTGAACACATGAAAAGAACATCCAAGTGGGGTGCTGTGGTATATTCCTGTAAGCCCAGCGTGTGGGAGACTGAGGCAGACGGATGGGGAGCTCCATATCATGACAACCTGTGCCAGCAGAACAAAGGCTGAGGATGTAGCTTAGTGGTAGAACAGTGTGCCTAGCATGCCCAAGGCACTGGTTCAATTCTCAGTGTTGCACAGAGTCAAAGGCAATTTGTTGTTGAGGACTGTAGGTAGAAATGCTACACATGTTTTTCAATTTTATTTTCTTGTACAGATGTTGTACAGAGGGGTTACAGTTATATGAGTAAGGTAATGAGTACATTTCTTGTTGAGCATTGTTACCCCCTCCCTTGTTGTTCTCCCACTATCCCTTCCCTCTCCCAACTCCCTCACTCCTCTCCTCCCCCCAAAGTTGTAAAGTTCATTTCCAATATACTGTATTGTGGTTATCAAGGTTGCAATGGGTCATCCTGTGTCCTTGTTTCAGTGTTTTATCATATTGGACTTGTATCTAAGTTTGCTGAATTTATCTAGTAGTTCTCACCATGTATTTGGTGACATCATTAGGATTTTTCTGTACATAAAAGTGCATCATCTACAAATAACTTGATTTCCTTCTTTCCTGTATACATGACTGTCATTTCTTTCTTTTGTCTAATTGCTCTGACTTGTAATTCTAGCTCTATGCTGAATAGGAGCTGGGGGTGGGGAGGTATCGAATTTCACTACAAAAATAACAGCCATGTGAGATTAAGCATGTGTTAATTAAGTAGATTTAACTATTCCACAATGTTTATTTATTTCAACATATACTATACATGAGAAAATCACACATGACATTTGTCAGTGTAAAAATATTTTTAAACTGTTCAACGATTATTAATGACAACTGCTTTCACCTCACAATCTGGAAAACTTGCATATTTTCATTTTGACTCTTGGTTACATTTTTAATAATCACTTTGAGTTCTTTTCCCTCCTTTCCTCCCTCCCCACCTCCTTTTCTTTTATGCTGGGATAAATTCTAGTCTAACAGCATTTTTTTTTCTTATTTGTGTACAGGAAGGCCTTCTTATGTAAGGTTCAAACCACCCACACTTTGCTATATTATTAAAGTGTACACCTAAACTATTTTCCTAAAGCTGATTTGAAAACTTGCTTATGAGCTGATAAATGACAGCTCCAGGCTACAGCTCCTGCTTCAAAACCACACAAGTTCACCACATCCAAACAGTACCAAAGTACTGAGTACAATGTGTTACATTTTAACATTTCCTCCTCATTCATTTATTAAAATGTTGGAAAGTTTTTAGAATACTCAAATACCATGACGAGAGAGAGAGAGAGAGAGAGAGAGAGAGAGAGAGAGAGAGAGAGAGAGAGAGAGAGAGAGAGAGAGAGAGAGGCATAAATCATACGGTGTGTCTCATACAGTGTGTCACACTGTGGTTCAGCTGGGTTTGACATGCCTCATTCACTGTGGTGAAGGACCAACTCCTATACTATAGCGGTAACAGGGGAAACAATATCCATTATTGGAAATGGACAACCAGAGAATTCACCACAAGAGCCATTTGTACTTAAATGATCTCCTAGGCAGAGTGATTTAGTAGAGTTTAGTGGAATTTCTCCCATTGTATACACACTGGTACTTGGAGGCATGAGATTTTCATGAACCTAAGTGACATAGAAAAGTTGCCTTTCTGAGGGCTTCCACTGCAGAGAACCTGACATGTGTGAAGACTCAGAATAACGCAGCCACCTGGTCCTCTTGTGGTATCCACATGACTGACGAGGAAACCAAGTTCACCAGCTCCCGGCCCTCCCTACTTGTCTGTGAACAAGTACACAGGACTTCTGTAGACAATGCATTTCAACCATCCATCTCCTGTCCCTACTTTTCCCCTTCCTACCAGTATGACAAGCCAGATGCATTTATTTTATTTTGGCACTGCCAACATTGGACTTTCATAGACGGACAAAAGTTTATTTGACATCAGCTAATCAATACGAGCCATCCCGAAGCACAGGCCAGCCAGTAAAGGAAAGGGCGTCAGACATAAAAGAGAAAACCGTGACATTTATTTCAGATTTATCAATGTAATCCCAAAATAAATACACATGGAAATGAGGGGAGAAAAATACATTTCTCTGAATCTAATTCCAACAACTCTCTAAAACACTAGGTAGATGAAGATGACCATGTAAAATCCCCATGGCTCAGCCATCATCAAACTTGTTTGAGTTTAGCATCTACAATCCCCAGTGAAGACACTTTGCATCAATCACACCCATCCTTGGGCACCTGGGTGATCAAAGAAGTTACAACTGTTCTCCAAAGATCCTTCCAGTTAAAAACCAACATAGCTACAGGACTGTAAACATTAAAATACAGCAAGACCAAAGGAGGATATTCTTAGGGGAGAGGAACTCAAAGGCACAATGCCTATGTATATCTGATCATATAAAATCATATTTATCGATGTGACCCCTAGAAAATGGAAACAAGAGGTATTTTGTTGCTTTTTTGTTTTCTTTCCTTTTTGTCTTGTTTCTTTATTTGGGAGGGTAAGTGGAGAGCACAGAAATAGAGGGACAAAAGGTGAACAAATGGGGCAGTGGTACTCACTAGACACTATGCCCCCCCAAACCTCCCCCCCCGCCACAAACACCAGACACCAGACCAAAGTCCTTCACATTTGCAACGAACCATGTCCTAACTGTCTCCAGCAAATAGGCTCTTGCCACACAAAAGCCAATTTGAAAATTGCTTTTGATGTGGATTATGAAACATCAGTGCATTTTTATATAAAACTAAACTAACCTTTTCTAGTTGGGAATGAGCTATGTTCCGTCTCTTTCTGATTCTGGCTCTCATTCTTCCAACCTGTGGATGGGGATGGAAGGGAAAAACGGGAAAGAGCAAAGGAAGGGGTGACAATGTCCCAAAAGAAATGTACTTATCACTTGACCCATGTAACCGTAACTCATCTGTCTATCACCTTTGTGGTAACAATTTCGAAAAGGAGGAAAAAGAAAACCATAGTGCAGTGCCCTAGGATCTGTGGAGAAATGGATCCAGGATCCTGCATCCATTATCAAAATCTCATGATGCTCAAGTGCCTTCTCTATAATAGCAAAGCATCTGCACACATCCTCCACATACTTTACTTTTTATTCTTAATTATCTTTAAGAAGTTGTAGCAAGGGGTTTCAATTCCACCATGTTCTCTACACCTTTGCTAGATTCCCAATGGATGTCCAATATAACATGAGTGCTGTGTAGGTAGCTGTTATACTGTACAGTTGAAGGAATGAATGATGGCAAGCAAAGAACCTGTACACCTTCAGTCCAGATGGAATTCCTTTCAAATACTTTTCAATCCCTAGCTGGTTGAATCTGTGGGTGAGAAACCCACAGATGCAGAAGGCCCCCTTTAATTGATGTGTAAGGTCCTCATCCTCAAGTTAGTAAGTGGAGCTACTAAAATTGTGTCTATGATGTGGCAGGTATTATGTAAAGTGTCTTGCATATTCGAACCCTTAGGCCTCATCAAATGCTTCCAGGGTCAACATGAACTTTCTCTTCCTTTCCCAACAAGAAAACTGAGCCAGCCAGGCACCGGTGGCTCACGCCTATAATCCTAGCTACTGAGGAGGCTGAGATCTGACAAAGCCAGCCCAGGCATGAAAGTCCATGAGACTCTTATCTCCATAAAACCACTAGAAAACCGGAAGTTGTGCTGTGGCTCAAGTGATAGAGTGCTCGCCTTGAGCTGAAGAGCTGAGGGACAGCGCCCAAGCCCAGAGTTCAAGTCCCACGACTGACCAAAAAAGGAAAGAAAGGAAGAAAGGAAGAAAGAAAGGAAGGAAGGAAGAAAGAAAGAGAAAGAAAGAAAGAAAGAAAGAAAGAAAGAAAGAAAGAAAGAAAGAAAGAAAGAAAAGAAAAGAAGAAAGAAAGAAGAAAGATAGAAAACTGAGCCATTTTGGAGTTCCTGTAGCTCATTCAAAATTTCAAAGCTGCTTAATGTATATAAAACCAGCAGGAATCATAATCAGAGGGTAAACTCAGAGTGCAGATTTTGAAGCAGAATTTTGTAGCATCTGATTGACCAGTTGGAATTCCCAGCAAATTTCAAACAAACATCAGACTCAAGTTCTAGCTCAGTTTGAGCTGCTCAGTCAACAGCATTGTGTCATGCAGAGTAAGCCTAGATCTGTCCTTTCTAATCAAAGCTGTAATTTCTCTGCTGCCCTCCCAACCCTCCCCCCCCCCCCGCCACAAACACCAGACACCAGACCAAAGTCCTTCATATTTGCAATGAACCATGTCCTAACTGTCTCCAGCAAACAGGCTCTTGCCACACAAAAGCCAATTTGAAAATTGCTTTTGATGTAGATTATGAAACATCAGTGCATTTTTATATAAAACTAAACTAACCTTTTCTAGTTGGGAATGAGCTATGTTTCATCTCTTTCTGATTCTGGCTCTCATTCTTCCAGCCCCTCCTCTCTCCTTCAAATGAGTGTTTTGGTTACTTTTCTTGGCTGTTGTTGTTGTTGTTGTTTGTGGGTCTTTTGTCGTTATTTACAATTGTAGTTAAGAAAAAAGGATTACAGGCTGAAATATCTGGAAGCTTCTGTACAGTGACAAAAATACTCTGAGACCCAGCCAAGGCTCTGCCACTCCTTCCTTATTTATGAGCTGCTTTGGGTACAGATTTATTTTCCTTTCTGTATCCATGCTATTTTTTCCACCTGTCTTGGAATGGAAGTTGCAAGAGCTTAGATAAATGGCTTAAAATGTCCCCCTACTTTTACTGCAAAGCCTGTGTACATCCTTCTAAGACACCATTCTTGGGTCCTGTGGATGTCAGGCTCTGTGAATCAGAATGGACAGCTCACTGGGGAAGGGGAATAGCTATGTCCCATTCCAGGGCACCGGAGGGAGGCTGTGGGAGTGGAAGATGGGAGGCCATGGATTGTGTTCCAGCCAGCATCTGAAGTCGTTTGGTGTGTGAGTCCTATGCATCGGGATCTCTTCTGTCACCTACATGCCAGTTTTCTGGCTGACTTATTCCAACCATCATCCAAGACTGACTTACTCCAACCATCCATCCAAGGGAAAGTTATAACTGCTTCCAGAATGTCTAGTTTATTTAAGCCTGAAGTGAGATCAAGAATTTGTATCTTTAAAGGCCATGAATGGCGCCTGTCATCTTAGCTGCTCTGGATGGGAGTGGTGGTATATGTCTCTAACCCCAGATACTCTGCACAGAATGATGAGAGGGTCACGCATGGTTCAGGAACAGCCAGGGCAAAAAGTTAGAAGAATCGATCTCAACTAACAAGTCGGGTACCATGGTATGCACTTGTCATCACAGCTACAAGAGTGGTATAGAAGGCCCAGGCAAAAACTTATTTGAAACATGATTAAAAGCAAAAAGGGCTCAAATGATAGAGCACCTGCCTAGCAAGTTTAAGGCCCTGAATTCAAACTTAAGTATTGCCAACGAAAGAAGAGGGAGGGAAGGAGGGAGGAAGGGACAGAAGGAGGGAGCGAAGAACGGGGGATGGGGAGAAGAAAAGAAAAGAAAGAAAAAGAAGGGAAGAGAAAAGCAAAGAGAATCTGAATGTCTAACCATTTTTCAGGTGGAGTAAATGGTAATGGTGGGGCCACAGGTTGAGACTCACTGGAAGGGAGAAAGCCTGACTCATGTCCATTAACGCAGGTCATGACAGAAGATCCTCTAGAACCTGGATTTACCACTTCCTGGATCTCATATAGTGTCCGTTACAACATAACTGACTCTCAGGTTCAACAACTGAATCCCTTGTCCTTCATCTGCTTTGGGTTCAGACCTCTCATGGATGAAACCGACTTCTTCGTTCAGAAATGGGAAATACAATTCAGCATCCTCTCCCTTGCTCTGTGGTTCACATTTCTAGCTATGGTTATCCACAGTAGCACCTCCACAGGAAGCTGAAATCTGCTGGTACTTGGTGCTTTAGAGGGCTTCTTGGTTCTTGGTTGGGGAAGCAGAGCTGGCAGTAGCTCACAGGATGTTTAAGGGGCTGGTGCTCAATTACCAAGGCCACACTAGTCCTTCGTTCATGTGGGTAACAAAGAGATGATTACGATAATGCCTGCCAGGTGGCATATGGCAGGAAAGCCTTCTAGGATTTAGGAGTTCGTATTTGTGCTATGTGAGTGCCTACATTTGGCTCAACAAATAGGGTATTAAAGCAATCTTTAGTACAAATCGCAGAGTGAATACACATTTTGACTAGGAAAAAGCCTTTATCTCTAGAGTCTGGCAGTTTGAAGCCACCATCTCCAAGAGGCAGGAGAGTTACATATGAGGTCCAAAACACCGACACAGAAACACACACACACACACACACACACACACACACACACACACACACACACACACACACACACACACACACACACACACACACACACACACACACACACACACACACACACACACACACCCCAGGAGCATGCTGGTGCTTGCACATGCTTTCCACACTGAACAATCTCTGGTGAGCTCTTCCAAATCCTCAATTGCAGGCTGGACCCCAAAGAAGTCCCATGTGAAACTCTGCAGCTGGGAGCTAAGCAACTTCAAAGGGGAAAATTCTGAAAAACCTTCCCAGAGATGATTGTCTAAGCTCAGCTGCAGTGGATCTCTGCTTTCCTACACCGGTGGTTCTCCAGCTTGAACAACTATTGGAGAGAGTAATTTCTTCCATAGCATTTGGGGTTTGGCACAGGGTCCCCAGTGCTGCATGAGGGAAGCCACAGCTTTGAACCTATAGCAGCCCAGTACAAGTGATGTTAAGAACCTGTGTCCATTGAAGACCTGGGCTGGGAGCCAGGTTTTATGGAGCTCCTGTGTTCTCTCAGTGGACCCAACTCAGGCCTCTCTAACCCCAGCTGCCTCTCACATTTATACCGTGAGGCTCTGAATGCTTCTGACTGTGACCCCACACAGACCCGGACCCCAAAGATCCCACCAAGTAACCTTAAGGTGTCTTCTGGTTCCAGCCCTGGTCTCTCCATTCGACTCAATAAAAATCTCTATAGTCTAGATGAAAACAGACAAGATGGATGATCAAATCCAACCTAAGACAGGGAGGTGGGAAGTGGTGGGGAGCAAGAGCCTACTGGGGCCAGGCCTTGACAGTGATACCATCATACAGGAAGGCCAAGCGCCTGGCTCCCCGGTGGGGTTGAACTCCATTCCTAGCCAGGTGACAGCCAGCATTAACAACAAGGTCACAGCTCTTGGGTGCAGGGGCGCCTCTACACTGACACAGCTCTTTTTCCTTAGGTGCAAAAAGTCTTCAGAGACTCGCTCACAATATAGGCCTCATTAGTGTACACACACACACACACACACACACACACACACACACACACACACACATGAAGGTTTTAGAAACGTAAGCCCACATCTACAGACTGAGGGAAATCTGGATTACAAATAATTCATGAGAACCCAACAGCCCATCATTAAAATTTGATTCTTTCAGGTAAAAAGCACAAAGGAGACTCATGAAAGAAACACGCCAGCTGGTAAGATTCCAAACCAGTGGACTGACTGGCCTTCTCTCTCTCATTCCCTCTCCCCACCTGCCACCCCCCAACCTTGTAGCCTGGCCCTACATTTCCCGACATGGTCATGTCAAGCCCATGCTGTCAGACAATAGCCCCCCACTGCACAAAGCTCTGGGTTTCCAAGTTGCTGAGGGGGGCTTTCCCTGGAAACAGTCCACAGCCAAGCACACTGTGGAACCATCAACATGGCTAAAAGTTAAGAAGTTCAGGAAGCCCAGAGAAGTCACCATCATATGGCATCCAGAGGGCTTGAGATGTCCGGCTGCATGAATAGGAGCACAGTGATGAGGACTAAGGAAGGTCCATTGTGCCAAGGCTGGTGCACAACATCCACAGTGCCTGGCCTGGTGCAGGCCTTCTCAGGACACAACACAGAGTTTTTATAAAGGCCACTGGGAGAGTCACAGCCAGTACATAGAAAAGTCAGAACAGAGAAGCTGTCCAGGAAAGCTGGACAGAGGAAAGACATGAGGTAGTCGGGGTGGGTATGGTGAGTGTGGGTAGACCATCTACTAACTCTAGACATATGAAGGAAAGCTGAGCTAATTCTGTGATCCTGCAGCTAGCAGGCTCAGCATGGAAAGAGGGGCTGCAGGTACAGCCAATGATACTTAGGCCCCAGCCCGTTTCATTCCTCTTGCTCTGTAACTTTGGAAATTTTGAGCCAGATAGTAAAGAACAGACCACCTGCCTTCAAGCGTCAGAAGTGAGTTACGAAAACCTTAATGTTTGTGTACCAGGATACACACATGCACACACGTACATACATGCATATGCACAGACCCATGCACACACACTCAGATAACCTCACAAGAGCATGGCATTGCCCCATTTGTTAGGAAATGGAAAGACTTGGAAAAAATTATATTAAGTGAAGTAAGCCAGACCCAAAGAAACATAGGTCCCAAGGCTTCCCTTATATGTATATGTCTGATACAAGCAGAAAAGGTCAGATAAGTTTATGTTAAGTGAAATGAACCCCAAGATTGCTATTGTTTCTAATGGATTTATAAGATACCACATGATTTTTTAAATGTCCCTCCCCCACAGTATAACCCCTGTTTGCACTGTATTTGATATTGGTATAATCTGGGGAGGGGAAGGGGAAAAACAAATTGTTTAAATAGGGATACAGGTTGACCAACTGCAACAAGAGATGTACAAAATGCTATGTCGAAAAATAAACTTTACAATTTAGGCGGGGGGGGGGAGGCCTGGGGGTGGACGGGGGAAAGGGGGAGTGTAGTTATGGAGGAGGGAGGGAAGGGATGTAGGGGAATAACAAAGGAGGACGCAACAATGCTTGATAAGAAATGTACTGTACAGTATTTTCACAATAAATAACATATTTAATAGAGCTACGTTCTACAGAAATAAAAAAAACTCTCACACCCCAAATTTCAGATTTAAACTAAACTTTCTTAGGTACAAAAGAATATTCTGAGGGTTTTTTTTCCCCTTACAATTTATTCTTGAGAAGTCGGGAAAGGTCATGCCCTACCCCACAATCTTTCTGGAAATCTAGGTTGATTATGACTTCATTAGGTGGGAAAAGTAGAGTTAAAACTCACTGAGCAAAAGGATAAATGTGAGCAATTTGTTTGGCTCAATTGTCTATAATACATAGAATTATCATAAAAACTCAATTAACAAAAAATGTCTTGGAGGATAAACTTCCTTGAAAACAAAAGCTAGTTATGGTTTTGGAACCCGTCTTTATGAATAATGAAATAGTGCTGTCGGCATTTATAAAGGTTCCTGTGATTTTCTTCCTCAGCCCAGCACATATGGGATTCTGAACAGCGCAAAGATGGTGAGATGCCCCCGGCTGCAGCATCCTTCCTCTCTCCTTCCTTCCCAGCCCATTTGCTCTGCCCTTTTAGGACTCCTTCCTTCCCACCTCTTTATCACTTTTGTTTTTTATTGTGAAAATACCATACAGAGGGATACAATTACATGGGCAAGGTGATGAGTACATTTCTTATCAAGCATTGCTGCCTCCTCCTTTCTTTCTCCTTCCCCTCCCTTCCCATCCTACAAGCTGGTTAGAAAGCAAGTCCATGGTAAGCAAATGCTAAAACTCTGAACTAGCAAAGAAATCCTAGTATTTTGCTTCCTGGACACCATCATGACCTGACCTCTTTGTAAATGTTGGTTGGTCTTATTCTAATCAATAGATATTGTAAGAATCTCATAGATCCTCAGATGGTTTATTGGGCCAACCCTGAGTCCTGCAAATCTTAGTCTTTGTTTCCCATCATCTGCACTGATCACTGCAAGATCCCAGGCCCTTCCCCAATGGCAACTGTCACCTGTCACAGAGACCTCAGACAACAGCAAAAAATAGCTTTTCTCAAACAAGGTAAGTGACATTCTTGGGTACACTTAAATATTAATTAACTGAGGTGTAAAAAGGTTATGTTGACATCAATGTTATGTAAATATAAACATCTATGTTTCATTAAGTCCAGTAGAGCTCTTTCAATAAATATATTTTAAATACCTAAAAATGGAGGCATTTGGTAATTGCTTAACAGTTGGCTTGCCTTCTTTCCTTCATTCCTTCTTTCTTCCCTCCCTCTTGCTCTTCTTCTTTCCCTCCTTCCCCCCTCCTTTACTCTGATCCCTTCCTTCCTCCTTCCCTCTCCCTTCCTTTCCCTTCCTTCATTGGTTGTACATAAAATGTACCAATCATGCTGGCACCAGTGGCTCAAAGCTACACAAGAGGTTGAGATCTGAGGATCATGGTTCAAACCCAGCCCAGTCAAGAAAGTCTGTAAGACTCCTAGCTCCAAATAACTACTCAATAGCCATAAATGGAGCTATGGCTCAAGTGGTAGAACACTAACTTTGAGCAAAAAAGCTCAGGGACTGTGCATAGGACCTGAGTTCAATCTCCAGAACTGGCACAAAAATAGTACCAATCAATCAGTACCAAGCAGTGTCCTTGAACAATGAAATATGGCTGTAGATAAAGCAAGATTTACCTGGGTGACTTCTAGGTAACCTTACTAGGTAAAAATAATCTGTTAGTTTCTTCCTATAACTAGGCTCAATAGTCCAGAATCAGTGCTCTAAACTACCTCTTTAAAAGAAAAATTAATGACACGTTAGACAATCTACTCAAGGAAATACCCTACTATCTTAAAATTATGAACATAGAGAAGTT
Organism: Dipodomys merriami; assembly: GCF_024711535.1. Taxonomy (NCBI): domain Eukaryota; kingdom Metazoa; phylum Chordata; class Mammalia; order Rodentia; family Heteromyidae; genus Dipodomys; species Dipodomys merriami. The sequence continues at coordinate 15,264 of NW_027203628.1, read as the reverse complement.
ATCTAGTGTAAAAAGATAGAAATATAAAATTTATGTTAACTATATACTGTATATAATTTCCTTATTAGTATATATTCCAGTCTATGTATAATTTCACAAAATATTCTCTTCATTACATAAATCAAGACATAGACTCATCATCATTATGCACTTCAAAGATGCATTAAAACTGGAAAGAAATTCAACCAGAGGATTAATAATAATAATCTGTAGAGGTGAAAAGATAAGCAATTATTTTTCTGCCTCTATTTTCCTAATGAAGACACATTGTTGTTATTTTTTTCTGTACTTGCATTTGATTAGGTGTATGTCACAGCCATGAAACAAGAAAAAAAATCATTTTATAGGAGAACATGAGAAACAGTCCGGACTTTAATCCATAACCCTGCTCCAGTATTTACTGGGCTTTTCCTTGAAGGTCAGCTTCCAACTGTGCCTGTCATAAAGACTCAGCCACCTGGTAAGTAAGCCCATTTGCAGGGAGGAACCATGGGCCACACCCTACAGTACCAAAGACAGTGGCAGGAAAAGGATCTGTTGGAATCACATCTTCAGAATTACAAATCTCAGCATTTGAAGCCTCTTGGTCTTGGGACATGACAGGGTGTTAGCTCAACTCACAGCCCAGAGAAAAAGCTCCACACAAGCTCCACGGATTGTCAAGGGACCATGAGATCAGGATATCACCCTGGTGCTATCTCTGTCACCAGCAGGGCTATTACAGCCCAGCCCTGGGTAGTTTCCTGCCTTTGTTAAGAAGTAGTAGATGATTTGGTTCTGATGGGATCCAGTTCCAAAACCCTCCAACCTACAAATAACTCTGTTCCATAAACAGAGTTAAACCACCAAGCTGCTGATAGGCAGCCAATTTTTACCTACAGAAGTGGAATTTTTCCCAATTCAACCTAAGCTTAGCTAAATGCATGCCACCATCCCTCTATGTGGTCTTGAACGCTCAGGGGCAGTAGCTTTCTGAAGAAATGGCAGGAAGGGTAGAAACAATCAGTCAAAGCTGAGGATAAATGACCAGCAAGACTGCTACACTGCTGGACTGAAATTCAGAGCTGAACTTGACTTTTAACTTTTTAAATTGCATCTTGTGACACCCCCTCTGCAGAACTGGCAAATATGGGTATCAAATTAGCTCTTTTTCCCTTACCTGTTCAAGATCACTAGTTTTATTTTAGCCCACACAATTTGCCCTGTGTACAGTGTCTTGTGCTTTTCTAAGCCACGATAATAAGACTCTGAAAAAACTACCAATAAGAAAAGCAATAAAGGAAGTGGCACTGTGGCTCAAGTGGTAGAGCATTAGCTTTGAGCTGAAGAGCTCAAAGACACCACCCAGGCCCAGAGTTCAATCCCCACAACCAACAACAAAAACAACAACAACAAAAAGCAATAAAATGCCAGAAGATGAAAAGGACTGGTAATGTTACATAAGCAACATAAGATTAGGGCCCCTAACACACACACAAAGGAATATATATACACAAATAGATGTATGTATACAGATAGATAGATAAACAGACAGACAGACAGACAGATGCTGTCCTGATAAACCACTGATGAGCACGGTCTCAGGGGTGGTCTGTAATGAAGAGGTACACAGTGGGCATTCCCCTTTAGGGAGACTCAAGGGTGACCTATTAGCTGAGCTACAGTGGTATCTGGGGTCCTCCTTCTTCAGGAAGAATCTAAGGTAACCTCAGATGGCATAGAACCTAGTGGGCATGCTCCTTCAAGCCAGAGGGGAAAAAGGAGGTCTGAAGAATCACAAATGCTCATCCCTGAGCTCCTGTGGACCCTACCTGGTGGCTGGACAGGAGACATTTTTAGTGGAAGCTGAGGGGCAGGTTTGGAGGTTTTATGCCACATTTACTGTTGCACGCTGAGCCAGGCTCTTTCTGTCTCTGTCTCTGTCTCTCTTTGTCAAATCATTCTTAAATATTTTTTAAACCTCAACCATAATAACTAGCTAGCACACAGCTTAATATTTCCACAATCACTTTCCAAAGTAAAAAAAAAAAGATGCAGGAGAGTAATATAACTCAGCATTATGACAGGAGAGAGAAGGGAAGGGAATGAACACAGGGAGAGACAGTGAAACTCAGAAAACTGAGGGAAGGAGTGGGGTTGGGAGGGGTGGAGGGATGGATGATGAAAGAGGTGACATGATCAAGACGCATTGTGCTGATAAACTGATGTGTTCAATGGTAACACCTTTGTACAACTACTTAAATAAAAATGTAATGTTAAAAAAGAAGAAAGCAAACCAGGAGGGGTTAGATGTTGCCTGTATCTGCCTGGCCCATTTTCTTTAACTGTCACAGAACAGTTACATTTGAAGAAAGTACAGCACACTGCTAGTCTCTCTTAAATTTGAGAGGTGGGCTGGGTGTTAGCAGCTCACACCTATAATCCTAGCTATTCAGGAGGCTAAGATCTGAGGACTGTGGTTGAAGCTAGCCTGGGCAGAAAAGTCTGTGAGACTCTTATCTCCAATTAACCAGCAAAAGCTGGAAATGGAGGCATAGCTCAAGTCATAGAGCACCAGCCTTGAGTTTTTCACTAAGGGAGAGCATGAGGCCCTGAGTTCAAGCACCATTATTAGTGGAAAAATATAAAAGAGAAAAAGAGAAAGAGGAAGAAAGAAAGACAGAGAAAAAGGGAAGGAAGGAAGGAAGGAGGGAGGGAGGGAGGGAGGGAGGGAGGGAGGAAGGGAGGGAGGGATGGAAGGAGGGAGGGAGGGAGGGAGGGATGGAAGGAGGGAGGAAGGAAGGGAGGGAGGGAGGGAGCTGGAGGAGGAGGAAAGGGAAAAGAAAAACAAAATCTGAGTGGTGATACAGACTTGATTGCCAATTTCTTTCTGCAGTAAAAATACTTCATAAAGAAATCTTTAATTTAGAAAATCTATACTTTACTTAATGCATAATTAAATGAGGATCTGACAGGAGCAAATGCAAGGAAGTTTAATTACCTCTGGACTTCACATTCTAAGTATTATCAAATAATATAAGTAAGATTATTATTAAACCTAAGATCATTCGAGGTGGTTGTTGGGCTGGGAACATGGCTGCTTCCATTTGACACCTCTCCTACTGACTCTGCAGGGGTCCCTGTGGCTAAGGCCACACTAAGTAAGGGACAGCTGGAATCCATCCTCAACAGCACAAGAGGAAGCCAAACAGTCCAGATCCTTGGCGATCAGCTTTCATATTACATTTCATGGCTTCCAGCAGATGCCTCTGTTTCTCTCAGATAAGGAACACTAACATGAACATCATAATCCTCCACACACAAATCTTTCCTGAGCAGATTGGAATACGTGTCCAGTCCTTGTAAAACCATTCTTAACACATTTATATAAAAATCCCCTCTCATCTGCAAAGAGCATGCTTTCTTCTCTTCCTCTTTTTCTAGTCAAGGATCACCCCCCCACTCCGACCCCATGCTCTCACTGTGGAAACTTCTGTGGGGATCCTACGTTGTCAGGACAGCACCCAAAGGCAGTTGTTATCTCCAAGTGGGTACAGGTGCCCCCTTCCTGGGCAGCCTGGTGTGGAGGGTGGGAAGGAATAAATTCAGGAACAAAGGAGCAGTGCAGAAGGCAGCCTGACACATTCCAACCCATTCCAACACAATCTTCCACATGAGATGCTGCTCTTGGCAACGTTAATTTTACCTTTGTAGTCACAGCTCCTCCTGCCCCACTGTGGAGGAATTACCACTCTTACTGGCCTGGCGGGAAGGTACACGGAGATGTTACCCAGAAAGTGCTCTGAGCACCAGGTGGACCCTGGATCAATGGCAGCTGTCAATGGCCCATGACAAAGGAAGGTTCAACCCCAGTGCCTCCACAGCACTCTCCTGTGAAAAGCCTCCCTCTTGTTCTAGGCCAGAGCCCTGGGGACCCACACAGCCCTCTGCACCTCCAGGTGTCAGCAGGAAGTCAGTCTTCCTGCCCACCTCACATATACTGAGCTCAGGAGACTTCTTCCTAATGCTGCCACCAGGCCCCCAACCCCAGCACTCTGCACAACAGACCAGGCAAAACTAAAGAATCCAAAGTCCCCAAAGAGAGTAGGGATATCCAACCTTTATTTCCCTGCATGCAAGCATGGACATTTCCAGTGTGCTACCAGGATGATCATCTGTTCTATTTATAAGGATTTCTGGCAAAGAGATTCGGTAGCATTTCTACCAAAATGGAGGAACTCAGACATTCTACAGCAGGTACCTGACTTCCAGGTGCGGAGTTACATAAGGTGTGACATCACTGTGCTTTGGTTATTCGGGGACCACACAGCACTTGACCCTATGCAGAATTACAAGTTGAACGTTCCCAGTTTGAAAAGCCAAACTCAGAAAATGCTCCAACATGTGGAACGTTTGGAGCCCTTTTGAGGCAGTTAGGGTTTCAGATCAAAGGATGCTCAATAATCAAGTCTATGCAACTATTCTCCAAGTCTAAAAACCTCTGAGCTCTGGAAACTTCCAGTCAGGAGCTTTTCAGGTAAGGGATGCTCAGGCCACAGCACCTTAGGAAAACAGCAAAAAGAGCAGAAAGAAGGTCTTTTCACTGATTTCTGTTACCTTGCTCAACACGTGCTGTAAAAGATTTCATAAAGGCACTATGGAAAACCTCCAGGCAATCAAATAACTGTGTCACTTAAACACCCAGCATGGCAAACTAGGGAGGGAGGGAGGGTAGGAGGGAAGGAAGGAGAGAGAGAGAGAGAGAGAGAAAGAGAGAGAGAGAGAGAATAAAAGGAGAAAGAGTAATGGGATTAACAGGAAAAGAGGGATAAGAAGACAGTTAGCAGGAGGTTATGGGGAAGTCTAGCTAAGTTGGCTTATTTTGTGGTAGTTCAGGAGTCTTGTACTTGCTATGCAGGCATTCTACCACTTGAACCAAGTCCCCATCACTTTGGGCTATAGTTACTGTTATTTTTTAAAATACATTATCATGCTTTTGCCCAGTGCTGGCCTAGCCCATGTTCCTCTGACTCAAGATTTCAGTTAGGTGGGATAGGCAAGAACCACCACACTTCGCTTTAGTGTTTGAGATGAAGTATCAAATTTCTTCCCAATCTCTGCCACTTGAGTAGCTAGGATTATAGATGTGAGCTACTGTATTCAGTCTTTTAACTAAGAGTTAATGTCTCTCACACACAATTCTGTAGTTCTGACTAAGGGTTTCTGAAGTCTCAGAGAACTGAGGAATTGTTCCAAGTTCCTGGCAGATGAGTGGTAACTTCAGGATACCCCTACACACATGGTGAAGAGAGCAGACTTCTACTCATAGCAGGCACTAAGAAGCAAACACAAATAGCTGGCTCCAGGGCCAGCCCTGTATCCCCCACCCCACTCCCCCAAGCTGCTTTCCTGAAGGGAGTCTTATAATTTCAAATCAAGTCCTTATACTTTCCAACTCCTCAAAGAATCACCAGCTGATGACCATTTGGAATTCCTGAAAGAAGTTGAACTCACTCTCAGCCTCTACTTTTGAACATACATTCTTGGGGGTGCAGGTTCCTTTGAATTAGAATACACACCAACTAACTATGCCTGTCAACCTACAAACATGGACCATTAGGACTGGAAATAACTATTTGACTTGAGAGGTTTAAATTCCAAGAAAGCAATATTTTCCTAAAGGGACTCATAAAAATATTGACTAAATATATCAATAAAGAAATACAAGACTCAGCTAGGCACTCAGCTAGTTCACGCCTATAATCCTACCTATTCAGGAGGCTAACATTTGAGGCCAGATTGGGCAGAAAAGTCCATGAGACTCTTATCTCCAATTAACTACCAGAAAATCGGAAATGGTGCTGTGGCACAGGTGGTAGACCTCTCATCTTGAGCTGAAGAGCTGAGGGACAGCACCCAGGCCCAGAGTTCAAGCCCCACAACTGACAAAAAGAAAAAAAAATCTGCACCTTAGCATCTAACTCTCAGCTGTCTGACTTCAGGGAATAGTTTACAATGAAGTTGAGCACAAAGATGTTTTCTGGGAAAAGTCAATACTCCTTGGTCAGCTTTGTTTTCAAAAATGTCTCCACATGACGTTGAGAGAATATGTCACCCTACTATTTCTGCTCTATTTCCATTTCTGAATAATTTTTCTTCACCTATGGCTATGATGCTAAACATTTTCAAAGATAGGGAAAGACAGCTCTGACGTGTCATGCTGGGCTGCAAATGCAGGCACTTTTCGGTTGCTTTTTCTTATAATTAGAAGGATATCCTTTTTTTATCTTCTAAAGTCAGATTTCTTATACTAAAGCAGATGATTCATGAGGAAAGAAGATTTGTAACTTGCCATTCATAGTCAAATTGAGTCACTTTAGATGTGTTTTGAAAGAGAAATGTATTGTTAATATTTATGAACATTTCAGGAGGGAGGTGTCACAGAAAATGAAGAATTCCAAATTCCCAAGGCTCTGGGCTTAGGACTTTGATTTATGACTATATGAAAATTGACAATTTAGGGAATTCTCATGTTCTGTAAATTCTATTTTTAATTAACAGGCCTTGGAATTAACATTAGCATCTTTCATTGACTCAATCTAGGAAGATATTTTTTTGTTGGCTCCAAATTTTAATGGTTGTAAGTCTGTGAAGAATTTCAATGGATCATATCTTTGCATGGCTGTCATGGAGTAACTTTCACTGCAGAATGTGTGAGTATTAACATTGGCACCATTAAATGAGAAGAATAAGTTGCAAGCTCTGGAGAAAGCCTTAGGAGATGCCAGGGCATATTTTAACCGCAAACTGGACATGACTGTACAGCTATAAAGGAGTGGAATCCCCCAGCCAGCAGCCACCAAAGCCCCAACAATAACATAGCACATGACCAGTAGCTTAAGCACTGGGAAGTTTCCCTCTTTCTTAGCTTCTTTTTACCTGAGTCACCAACACTATCGACAACACAAGTGGCAAAATATGTGGCCAAGTCAGAAGCTTATCAAGATAGCTTGGCTCCATAGGTAGATGTTTCAGGAATGACCCTTGTACATGCATTCCCCTTGTATTTCTGTGTGTGTGTATGTGTATGTGTGCGTGTGTACATGCATAAGCGTGTATGTATTTACATTTCATTAAGTCCAGTAGTACTCTTTCAACATATCTTTTTTTATATTTTTCCAAAAAAAAACTTGAATTCAGGGCCCGTACACTGTCCCTGAGTTTCTTTTGCTCAAGGCTAGTAGTCTACCCTTGAGCTTCAACACCACCTCTGGCTTTTTATGAGTGGGTTTTTATTGGAGATAAAAGAGTCTCATGGATCTTCCTGCCAAGGCTACCTTCAAGTAGCTAGGATTATAGGCATGAGCCCCCAGCACCTGGCATATACTACAATCTATTGTTAAATACCTAAAAATGGAGGCCTTTGATAATTGCTTAACTAGTTGGACTCCCTTCTTTCTTTGCTTTGTCTCTTCCCTTCTTCCTTCCTCTTTCCTTTCTTCCTTCCTTCTCTTCCTCCTTCCCTCCTCTCTCTCTCCTTCCCTTCCTTTCATTGATATACATAAAATGTACATCTGCCAACCAGTAGCCTTGAACAATAAAATTATGGCTATACCAATGTAGATGCAGCAGTAAGATTTCCCTGGACGATTTCTAGGTAAACTTAACAGCTATATAAAAAAAAATCCATTAGTTTCTTCCTATAACCAAGCCTTACTTTCTCTTCAAACACATTTTAGACATAGTACTTGATGAAAGTACTTATGCCCCATCGCTTCCTGAACTCAAGCAGATTCAAATTAAGGACCGAAAGTCAACAACTTTTTTGCCTTGGCTGGCCTCAAACCATGATCCTTCCAATCTCTGTCTCCTGAGTAGCTATTATAGGCATGAGCTACTGTGCTCAGCCTTTTCACCGTTTTGTTCCTTGGGAACAAAACATTATCTGTCTAATGTGTAAATAAAACCAGGAAACATACCTGTAAAGTAAAAATATGTCATTTGGGTGGATACATTTTCACTATGGAGATGATAAAAAGCAAAAGACAACAATAGCAAACTAGCCTTCACTATCTGTCCTATAAGAAAATCTCAATGTGGTTTCCATTTGCATTTGTTTTATGGCCAATGACGCTGCGCATTTCTTCATATGTCTATTGGCTATTCTTATTTCCTCTCCAGAGAAGTCTCTTTTTAATAGGGTAGTTGTTTCTTTGGGGATTAGTTATGGGGGGAGTTAATTTTTGTGTATTTTTGATATGAGACCTTTGGCTTTTGTATAGTTAGTGAAGATCTCCTCCCAATTTGTGGGCTTTCTATTTATCTTGCTAGTTATGTTCTTTGCCATGCAGAAACTCTGCAGTTTAATGTAATCCCATTTATCCAGACTTTCTTTGATTTGTTGTGTTTCTGGATTTTTATTTAGGAAGTTTCATCCTGTGCCAAGAAGCCCTAGCAAATCCCCTATCCCTTCCTGTAATATTTTCAGGATCTCTGCTTTTACAAACTTAATGTCTTTGATCCATTTGGAGTTGATTTGGGTTCAGGGTGATATGTAAGGATCTAGCTAAAATTTTCTACATGTGTGTAGCCAATTCTGTCAGCACCATTTGTTGAAGAGACTACCTTTCTTCCATCTGACAATTTTATCAAGGATTAGGTGGCCACAAGTCCGTGGGATCATGTCTGAGTCTTCAATTTTATTCCATTGATCCTCATGATATTCCTCCAGCACTATTCTTCCTGCTAAGGATTATTTTTGCTATTCAGGGTCTTTTATTGTTCCATATGAGTTTTTGGATTGCTTCTTCTATTTCATTAAAGAATGTTGTTCGGATATTGATAGGTACTGCATTAAATCTGTAGATAGTTTTGGGCAGTACTGCCATTTTCACTATGTTAATTCTCCCAATCCAGGAATGTGGGAGATTTTCCACTTCTTTAAATATCTGTAATTTCCTTTTTTAAGTTTTTAAAGTTCTCATGCAAATCAAAACCACATTGGGATTCCTCCTCAACCCAGTTAGAATAGCCATTATCAAGAAAACAAATAATAACAGATGCTGGTGGGGATGTGGCCAAAAGGGAACACTACTACACTGTTTGTAGGAATATAAGTTGGTTTGCCACTCCGGAAGGCAGTATGGAGGTTCCTCAAAAGACTAAACATAGAATTCCCTTGTGATCCAGCAATCCCACTCCTGGGCATTTATCCAAATGATCTCAAACTAGGCCACACTAAAGCTACCAGAACAACTATGTCCATTGCAGCCTTATTTACATTAGCTAAGATATGGAACCAACCCAGATGCCCCTCAATAGATTAATGGATCAAGAAAATGTGGTATATTTACCACATGGAATTTTATGCTTCTATCAGAAAGAATGACATTACCCCTTTCATAAGGAAATGGAAAGACTAGGGGAAAAAATCCTATTAAGTGAAGTAAGCCATACCCAAAGAAACATAGGCTCTATGGTTTCTCTCATCTGTAATAAGTAGTATGTGCCTAGGTTAATCCTGACAGGGAATCATATTAGCTCAAGAGCTATGTACATATGATCATACAAAATGCTATTGAAATGACATGGAAACAACGGGTCTTTTTTATAAGTTGTCAACCTTGATGTCGACAATGTACTATAGCTAGCTCTTTCTTCTTATTTTACTTCATTTATCTTTTTCCATTGGTTTGTCCCTGGCAATCTCTGTCTTTGGTTCTGGTACCCTCCATCTTGTACACGCATTTATCTGATTGTGGGAAAGAAAGGGAAATAACAAAATGCTGAAAGAAATACAAGAGATGACCTATTGCAACAATGATAGTCACAGGTCACTATGTTGGAAATGAACTTTACAACTTTGGGGGGAGGGGAGAGGAAAGGGATAGTGGGAGAACAACCATGTTCAACAAGAAATGTACCTTGCTCATGTAAATGTCACCCCTCTGTACAGCATCTTTACAATGAAATAAATTCTTTAAAAAAAAAAAAAAGAAAATCTCAGCTGGCCAAGTTCCTAGGACTCAGATGGCAGGCATTATCAGCAGGAAAGTCAATTCCCTAGGGAAGTTTTAATTGACTTGGCTTACCTTGTCTGCTTCCTCTCTGTTCCCACCCTCCTCTGAAACTCACCATTCCACGAAAGTCTGTAATGATTGACGGCTGTGCTTTGGTTTGAAAAATAAACTCACTCCAAAATGAAGTCCCCTTCTGAACTACTTAAGACATTTCAGAATAGAAATGTAGTAGGAATATCTAGGAAATGTTCTCTAGATAATTCTTTTTAACTTAAGAAAGATGAAGGAAAAACTTGGTGCTGGTGGCTCACATCTATAATAATAGCTACTCAAGGAGCTGAAGATCTGAGGATGTCCGTTCAGAGCCAGCCAGAGCTGGCTGAGCCTCAGTGCCTGAGGCTCCTATCTCCAATTAACCACTAGGAAGTGGAGCTATGACTCCTTGAGTGAAACCTTGAGTGAAAAATCTCAGGGATAAACCCCAGGCCCTGAGATCAAGACCCAGGACTGACACACATAGACACAGACACAGAAACACACAGACACAGACACAGACACACAGACACAGACACACAGACACAGACACACACACAGACACACACACACACACACACAAACACACACACACACACACACACACAAGAAGAGGAGAAGCGGAGGGGAGAGAAGGGGATGAAAGGAAATATTCTCTGAAAAACATTTCACAATTCACTTCCTTCCCTGAACTCCATACAAAACGCTACACCATCAAAACCAGCTGATGATATTATTCTCCCCATCCTTGGGGAAACTTCATCAGTGAACCAAAGAAGAGGAAGCATTTCAAATCAGACTGATACAAAAGGAGAAGCTATGCTGTGAGGTAATATTAGCTTTGATGGGAATTAGAGCCAAAGGCTGGCTTGTAGTAAGTAGGTAGAAACATGATTAACAATACAGAACTCAAGTCAACTACTTAATGCCTACCCATTTAGTGGAAAGATACAGAGAAGGAAATGGTTATCTTCAGTTTGACATCAAAGCTAACCAAGCAGGTTCTAAGTACGCATATAATTACCTCACACTTGATAAGGCAGAGTCCTCCACATAGATTAGCTGTAGAATGCATGCCTATCATGCACAAGGCACTGAGTTTGATCTTTAGCCACTGTCCCCCTCACATAATTAAAAGAAAAAGTGCTGGTGGGCACTGGTGGCTCATGCCTGTAATTGGTGGCTCATGTCTATAATCATAGGTATGCAGGAAGCTGAGATCTGAGGATCAGGTTGGAAGACAGTCTGGGCAGAAAAACGCAGAGAATCTTTTTTTTTTTTTTTGGTCCGGTCGTGGGGCCTGAACTCTGGGCCTGGGCGCTGTCCCTCAGCTCTTCAGCTCGAGGCTAGCGCTCTGGAAGCAAAGAACTCTGGAAGCAAAGAACTCTGGAGCCTGCGATGATGAGAAAATGAAGTCCAAGAAGCCATGCAGCAGCCTCCGGTTCCAGTAAAGACCTTCACAAGACTTGACTTTCCTCCACAATGAAATGTGAAATACCATTTCCTGTATGGTAATTTAATCCGCCTAATAAAATGTCTCTAGGAATTACATCACTGGCCACAGGACTGAATTTAAAGCAGTCTTTTAACTCTATAGAGTTGCACTCTGTCCCTAAAGTAAGGGACTAAGATACTACCCCTGCCATCTTTGACCTGACCAGTGGAGGCACCTGGTAATGTGTGCTGCCCCATCCACTAGCCCTGAATCACCATCCGAAATTCCCAAGAAAAGAAGCAGGGATGCAGGACCCCCATTGACCAAGCATCGTTGAAGGAGGGCAGCAGAGAACGTGAGTGTAGAAATGCCTTTTGACTTGCCTTTTCATCCTGTCATTTCAAATCTGCCTTTGCTCCCACACGGGACCACTTATTGGGGAAGGTGCTTCATATCAGGCAGTCAAGCTGCCATGGCAAATCTGTACTAATACCTTGGCCATGGTGACTGTTTTCATTCCATTGTTATTTTTGAAGCTGGGCCTCCCTGGGTAACCCACACTAACTTGAAACTCACAATCCCCTGCCTCAACCTCCCAAGTGTAGGGAATGTAAGTGGGAACCACCATGCCCAGTCATGTGTTTGCTTTAGAACAAGTAATTAAAAGAATGAATCTGAAGAAAGCTGGGAGCCAGCCAGGGGCTCCTGTCCTCTGGGAACTCCACCAGACCTGTGATAGCCGTCTGATTCAGGGAGGCTCAAAGCAGGAGCCTAGAGGAAGTCTGCTTTGCTCTCAGCTTGTTACAAGGAAAACCCACAGAGAAGAGAGAAAAGAAATAATCCTTTTAAGAGCCATCTCTGTCCTGTGTGCTCCTCTCAGCACCACCACCACCACCACGCCAGAGAGCCAGTGCAGCACCAGCTCAGTTGGCTTTTGTGATGCTGGACAAAGATCAACTATGATGGTGGCTTTTCCAGTTCACCATGGCCAAGCCTGCCCATTGTCAGAGGACACTAAAGTCCCAAAGTTCATGCTCTGAATAATGCCTCAGTGCCTACTGGAAGATCCTGACACTCCTGTCCAGCTCTGCACTCTACATCAGTCTGATCCATCACCTGATTCTTTAAGAAAATGGAATAACAATTGGGGTGGTTAATCCTTAAAGATTCCAATACCCTTCCCATTTGATACTGACTTACCACATGCATGTCAGCAACACATGAGCTACTCAGCACACAGCCACTGCAAGGCCCTCATCTGGAGATGGGGAAGCTATTTCTATGTATAAGGCTCTGTCCAGGGTGTCTGAGACTTGTGGAAATCTATTCTGAAATCTAGTTTCATTGCCCAAACTTGAGCCTTCTAAGCTATAGCTGAACAATAAAAGTGAAGTGTTTTCTGATTGTTTTCTAAACAGCCAACATAGACAATCTATCTCAAAATTCAAAGGGCCCATTGCCCCCTAGGCTTCTGGATACATCAGCTTGCAGATTTTTTAAAGTTATCAGCCATCTGCATGGAGCAGCTGTCTGCGGACACATGGCAGAGTTCACTTAATCTAGCATCAGGCTGGATGGAAATGCCACTCTTGGCTCCATTGCCAGGCATGCCCCATACCTGCTGGGTCCTTGGGTAGGGAAGATTCCAGGCTATTATTCAGTGCACCACTCTGACGTTATGGTCTGTGGCTGGCATGCTGTTAATTGCATGGCATGAAGAGGTCAAAATCTGGTGAAAATGGAATTGGCTATCCCCATCATAATCAAGTCCATCTGACACACTGTGCTGTCACCTCTAAATCACTCAGCACCAGCTTCTAGGCCTCACTTCTATTAATATGCCACAAATGAAAGCCCCGAGTCCTGCAGTTGTTCCCAAAGGAAATGACATTTTCTTAGCACATTCCACGTTGAAAACTACATTCTCAATGGAAAAGGAAGAGTAAAGAAAGGTTTTTAGAAAAACCTAGGACTCAAATCACAAGAGAGAGAGAGAGAGAGAGAGAGAGAGAGAGAGAGAGAGAGAGAGAGAGAGAGAGAGAGAGAGAGAGAGAGAGAGAGCGAGAAATAATGTTGAAAAAGAAATGGGAGGGGATAAAAGGGGAAGCAAAAGAACATTTGAAGTGAAGTGACCATGTCTTCCACTTGTAATCCTAGCCACTAGGGAGTCAAAGGACAGCACCCAGGCTCAGAGTTCAAGCCCAAGTGCCAGCAACACACATACACACGCACACGCACACGCACACACACACACACACACACACACACACACACACACACACACACACACACACGAGTATTTGACACAATGCAAAAGACACAGTGAGAAAAACAAGAAAGAAAAAAGGGAAGGTGTTTGTGACGTGCAGATATTCCTGAAGCATTTGTCCCTTCCAAATTCTGAATATGGGTTTCAGAGCAAGCTGTCACCAACAATCGCCACCTCCTGCCATATAACAAATCAGTCACGACCCACATGGAGTATGTTAAATTGGCTCAGAAAATTTTCACCACCCTGTTGGAGTGGATGACAGCATTAGCCCATCAGAGAGCAGTCAGGCCTCCGGCAAGCCCTCTTATTCAGATGTCACAAAGCAACGGCAGATGGTCCAGGTGGCCCTGGAGTCACACAGAGGGTCACCTTCAAATTTCATAAGCCTCTGCATTCACCCCTCACCATGTCCAACTCAAACCACAACAAATGCACCCCAGCCCTGTCATGTAGACAGTATCTCCTGGAAAACCGTGACAGCCTGGATTCAAACTAGACATGAAAGAAAACTTCCATGTGGTATTTGATTGATTGATGGATTGATTGATTGATTTTTGTCAGTCAGTGGGGCCTGAACTCTGGGCCTGGGCACTGTCCCTCAGCTCTTCAGCTCAAGGCTAGCACTCTACCACTTGAACTACAGCACCACTTCCAGCTTTTTCTGTTTATGTGGTGCTAAGCAATGGAATCCAGGGCCTCATGCATTCAAGGCAAGCACTTTCCACTGAGCCAACTTCCCCGTCCTTCCATGTGATATTTAAAGTAAGACACAAGGCTAGTTTTAATAGTCATTGGACATGGTTGAGACTGCACAATTATTTCTTAGCGGGAACTTCAGTGAACAAAGACTATAGAAGATTACATCAAAGGATTGTAAGATGGCCTAGTAACAACCTAACAATTTGACAAGCTCCCTTAGAGACTCAGTGGCTGGGAGCAGAAAAGGAGCCTGGCTGGGCAACCAGGGCAAAGATCCTCTTTCCATTCAAGATTCTGCATCCTTCACAGTGGCCTTGAGCAGACCTGTGTGCAGGCTCTTGGACACCACATTACCATGGCCCTGAGCAGTCCCTCATGCTGGGCCCTGGGCATCACAGCATAGCCCATTTTAAGGAGGGGCTTTGAAACGCTTGCATGTAAGCAGTGAACTGACTGAACCCCAGAGGTGTGCACTGGGACAGGAGCCTGGTCAAAGGGGCTAAAGGGCCGGGTGCCGGTGGCTCACGCCTGTAATCCTAGCTACTCAGGAGGCTGAGATCTGAGGATCGCCATTCAAAGCCAGCCCGGGCAGGAAAGTCCATGAGACTCTTATCCCCAATAAACCACTCGAAAACTGGAAGTGGTGCTGTGGCTCAAGTGGTAGAGCACTCACCTTGAGCTGAAGAGCGCAAGGACAGAGCCCAAGCCAGAGTTCAAGCCCCACGACCGACTTAAAAATAAAAAAGGAGGGTGCGGGGCTAAAGGTCATATGAGAGCTCCTACAGGCTTCGAGGAGCCTCTGATTGGGCCTGGGGACAGAAATGTCC